>NC_090759.1:42546655-42726655 GCF_036898095.1 Palaemon carinicauda
GCTTTGCTGATCATGGCAATATACAAACCTCTTCACCACAATAAAGTATCCCCACTCAGAAAGCAATATATATATATATATATATATATATATATATATATATATATATATATATATATATATACACATATATATATGTATATATATATATATATATATATATATATATATATATATATACATATATATATACATATATATATATATATATATATATATATATATATATTATTTATTATCTCCTCCTATGCCTAATGACGCAAAGGGCCTCAGTTAGATTTCGTCAGTTGTCTCTATCATGAGTTTTCAAATCAACACTTCTGCACTTATCATCTACTTCATGCTTCATAGTCCACAGCTATGTAGGCCTGGGTCCTCCAACTCTTCTAGTGCCTTCTGGAGTCTAATTAAATATTTAGTGAATTAATCTCTCTTGGGGATAGCGAAGAGCATGGCCAAATCATCTCAATCTACCCCCCACCATGATCTCATCCACATATGGCACTTGAGTAATTTCTCTTCTAGTTTCATTTCTAATCCTGTCCTGCTATTTTACTCCCAATATTCTTTTGAGGGCTGTATACTCAAATCTATAGAATCTGTTTGATACTGTTTCATTGTTATTCCATGAGTCATGTCCATACAGTAACACCGACCTCACCAAATTTGAAATTTCTAAGTGATAGCTCGCAAAGAGTTGTTGCTGCTGGGTACCATACTGAGACTTAGACAAAAGAAAAATTTATGAAAATTACATAATTACTTGTTTCACTTGAAATTGAATCTGAATACAATATTTATATCTGGTGTTCCTCAGGGTAGTGTTCTTGACCCATTACTTTTCATACTATATACTCATGATACGTGGTTTGGCCTAGAAAACAAGCGGGTTGCATGTGCAGATGATGCTATTCTCTTTGCATCAATTCCATCTCCTGAATGTAGATCTGGGGTTGCTAAATCCCTTAATAGAGAGCTAGCTAAGATTATTGCATAGTGCAAATTATGGGGTATGAAGTTGAACCCTAACAAAACTCAACGTATGATTGTTCGTAGGTCAAAGACAGTGGCTTCTCAATATCCTGATCTCATCATTAATAATGTTTCCTTAACTTTGTTTGACTCTTTTAAAATTTTAGGCTTGGTTCTCGATAGCAAATGTACTTTTGAGAAACACATCAGGTCTGTGTCTTTTTCAATTGCGCAAAAAACTGGCCCATTGAGAAAGTCTTTTAAGATTTTTGGTGATCAATCTGTTCTGAAGAAGTGTTTTAATTCTTTCATTCTTCCTTGTTTCGAGTATTATTCTCCTGTGTGGTTTACAGTTGCTGATTCTCATCTTGATTTGTTGGATAGGAACTTACGGTCTATTAAATTTGTTATTCTTGATCTAGATATTAATATCTGGCACCATCGTTCAATTAGTTCATTATGCACGTTGTATAAGATTTTTTATAATTCTGACCATCCTTTACATTCAGATCTACCCGGACAGGTCCATCTTGTTCGTAATGGTAGGCATGCAGTTAATTCTAATAGTCAGGCGCTCTCCATCATGAGGCTCAATACAAAACAGTATTCTAGAAGTTGTATTCCAGTTGTGACCAAGTTTTGGAATGATCTTCCTTATCAGATAGTTGAATCAGTAGAATTTAAAAAGTTCAAAGTTGCAGCAAATGTTTTTATGTTGAACAGGCTGGCATAGGTCCTTCTATAGTTTATATATGAATCTGTTTTAATATTGGTAATGTTTTTAAAATATTTGTTTTAATCATTCATTACTTCTTATATCGTTTACTTATTTCCTTATTTATTTTCCTCACTGGGCTATTTTTCCCTGTTGGAGCCCTCGTGCTTATAGCATCCTTTTTTCCAACTAGAGTTGTAGCCTAGCTAATAATAATAATAATGATAATAATAATAATAATAATAATAATAATAATAATAATAATAATAATAATAACAATAATAATAATAACATAGCCTGATTTTCATATGTAATTTCAAATGATTTGATTTTCAAATTTTACTTAACTTTACCATTGTCTCATTTGCTTTTTCTTTATCTTCCATTAAATTCCAATTCTAAAGATCCTGTATCAGATATCATAGTTCCTAATTATTTAAATGTTTCTATCTCACTAGTCCTTTCTTCTTCCCATGATATTTCATCTTTCATTGCATCTTCCATTCTTATCATCTCTGTCTTTCTTCTATTCATATTGAGCCAAACGTCGTGTAATATTTCATGCATTTTGTTAAGAGAGCATTGCAAAATCTTTGGTGTTCTGCTAATAAGAAGAACATCATCAGCATTCTTTAGCTAATTTCCTATTACCAATACAGTCCAGTCCTTCTCTACCATCCCCAACTGTTCTATGCATTATAGAATCCATGAGGAGGGTAAACATCATAGGTGATAACACATTCCCTTGAAGTCCTTAACTGTTTTCTAGAAATTTGATAAGACTCCACTAACATTAACGTTGCACTTACTATGCTCATGAACAGATTTAATCAAATTTACATATTTAAGAGGAACTTCATAATAACTCTTGAATCTCCACAAAATTGACCGCTGCACACTATCAAAGACATTTTCATAGTCCAGAAATGTCATCAAAAGTGGATTTCTATGATCTAGACATTGATGTACAACATGTCTTAAAATGAATATTTGTTCAGCACAACTTCTACCTTTTCTAAATCCTCCTTGTTCATCTCAGCTTTTCATCAATCTTTCTCTCGTATCTCTAGATTCCATGACAACTGACGTAAGTGTGATGCCTCTGTAATTATCGCAATCAGTCAGATCTCCATGTTTTGCCATTTTCACCAAAATCCCTAGCTCCCATTCAACAGGCTTTGCCTTTTAACGCTACATTCTACAACACACACACACACACACACACACACACACACACACACACACATATATATATATATATATATATATATATATATATATATATATGCAGCAATATGAAAAAACCAGTGGTTCCAAATTGCCCAAAATGATTCGAGAGAGCAATCGCCGAATTGAAGCAAGATATAAATATTAAATTGACAAAAGCCGATAAATCTGGAGCACTGGTAATCTTGAATAAAAATGAGTATATAGAAAAAATGGAAAACCTCTTGAGTGATGAAAACACATACATGGAATTAAGAAAAAATCCAATTGAGTTTGTGAATAGTAATTACAACAAAAAAGTGAAAGCGTCACTAAAAGGGAATTAAGATCTGATAAAAATTGTTTGTACAATATCACCAACACTGCCATATATGTATGGAACTATTAAACCTCATAAGCCAAATTATCCAGCTACGCCAATAATTAGCTCTGTAGGTTCAGCAGCATATCCTTGTGAATATCCTCAGTCCTTTAGTTGGCATCATTTCATATTCAAATATAAAAAATAATGTAGACTTGATTAACAAACTGAATGAAGTACAGATTGACAGTACCTGTAGGCTTGTCAGTTTTGATGTAGTCTCACTATTCACTAAAGTACCTATTGATGACATGTTGGAATTTTTATCTGAAACCTTAGATAATAGACAATTGAATCTACTATTTTCCAAAAACACTTTAATAGAACTAATTAAACTATGTATAAAAGATTGTAAATTTGAATTCAATGGGAGATTTTATGCACAAACATTTGGTATGGCTATGGGAAACCCTTTATCCCCAGTATTGAGTAATCTATATAAGGAATTTTTTGAAAGTAGAATCTTAAATAACATCATACCTAATAATGTAAAATGGTTTCGCTATCTTGACGACATAATATGTGTGTGGCCAGGATGTAACAATAGACTCAAGTTCAGTGTATACAGAAAGCCAACGAATATCTCAGCATATGTCCATTACTACTCAAACCAAGGCAACAAAGTTAAGAAATCTGTATTTACTTCTATGTTTTTAAGAGCATTTCGAGTCTGCAGCCCTGAATATATTGATGATGAAATAAATGAGATTAGAGCAATAGGTAAAAAACTGAAGCATCCTGAAATTGTGTTAGATGATGCACTAAGAACGGCAAAAAAGACTTTTTTACGGTAATGATAACAGAAAAACTACAACACACAAAATTTACTTGTACTGCCTTATTGTAATTCTTTTAAAGAAATTCCTCAAGTGTTGAAAAATTTCAATGTAAATGTAGCATTTAAGAGTAACAATATAATAAAAAACAGCCTTAATAAAGAATTCTCCTGACATTACCAAGGGATGTGTATATCGTATTCCATGCAATGCTTGTGAAAAATTCTATATTGGTCAAACTGGTAAAGCTCTAGAAAAGAGAATTGAACAACATGAAAAAAGTGTCAGATATGCTCAAGATAAAAATGCACTCTTTGCTCACGTTAGAGATAAAAATCACACTATTAATTGGTCAGGTGCAAAGAAATTGGTTCATTCAAATAACTTAGTGGAAAGAAACATCATAGACTCCAGTTTCATAAAAGAAACCTTTTTAAAACAACTTGAATATTGGACATGGAATATATAAACTCGACGCCTTTATATGTAAAGAGATTTGTAAGCTATATAAAAAAAACTTTAACCACTTAATGTAGAACTGAATGTATTGTGAATAATTAACGTCGCGGTGAAATTAATATTTAGACCTAAGCTACCATTCATTAAAGGGTACAATTATTTTATATAGTATGCATAAGTACATTGGCACTATATAGTTTTATGCTAGATATAAGTATTGATATATACGTGATTATATGTTTATGGTAATAATGTTATATGTGGATAGATATATATATATATATATATATGTATGTGTATGTATGTATGTATATATATGTATGTATGTGTGTATATATGTGTATGTGTATATATATGTATATGTATGTATGTATGTGTATGTATGTACATGTATATGTATATATGTATTTATATATATGTATATGTATATGTATGTGTATGCATGTGTATATATGTATATATATGTGTATATGTATATGTGTGTATATGTAAGTATATATATGTATGTGTATGTGTATGTATGTGTATATGTGTATATGTGTTCATATGTGTATGTATATATATATATATATATATATATATATATATATATATATATATATATATATATATATATATATATATATATATATGATAAATTTTTTGCACATTTAAACGTGTTTCTTTCATATTTCAAATAAGCCATATATATTAATACATTAAAGTCTGGATTCTCTTAACGACCTCGGGATCAGAGCCCAAGGCGGAACCGCCCAAAGACTATGATATCGGACCAGCGGGGATTTGAACCCTCGCCAGGATATCTGTATGCCAGTGACCATACCACTCCGCCACGAAGGAAGATAAAAGTCAATGACAATTCTTCTATACATATACCTGTCAAATTCAGGTTTTCTGTACTTAGAATTGAAATCAACCCATCTTCACCATCGTAGCTAATTGGTAGGTTTGGGACTTGGCATTCGATTAATGATAAATTTTTTGCACATTTAAACGTGTTTCTTTCATATTTCAAATAAGCCATATATATTAATACATTAAAGTCTGGATTCTCTTAACGACCTCGGGATCAGAGCCCAAGGCGGAACCGCCCAAAGACTATGATATCGGACCAGCGGGGATTTGAACCCTCGCCAGGATATCTGTATGCCAGTGACCATACCACTCCGCCACGAAGGATGATAAAAGTCAATGACAATTCTTCTATACATATACCTGTCAAATTCAGGTTTTCTGTACTTAGAATTGAAATCAACCCATCTTCACCATCGTAGCTAATTGGTAGGTTTGGGACTTGGCATTCGATTAATGATAAATTTTTTGCACATTTAAACGTGTTTCTTTCATATTTCAAATAAACCATATATATTAATACATTAAAGTCTGGATTCTCTTAACGACCTCGGGATCAGAGCCCAAGGCGGAACCGCCCAAAGACTATGATATCGGACCAGCGGGGATTTGAACCCTCGCCAGGATATCTGTATGCCAGTGACCATACCACTCTGCCATACAGATATCCTGGCGAGGGTTCAAATCCCCGCTGGTCCGATATCATAGTCTTTGCCTGCTGGTCCGATATCATAGTCTTTGGGCGGTTCCGCCTTGGGCTCTGATCCCGAGGTCGTTAAGAGAATCCAGACTTTAATGTATTAATATATATGGCTTATTTGAAATATGAAAGAAACACGTTTAAATGTGCAAAAAATTTATCATTAATCGAATGCCAAGTCCCAAACCTACCAATTAGCTACGATGGTGAAGATGGGTTGATTTCAATTCTAAGTACAGAAAACCTGAATTTGACAGGTATATGTATAGAAGAATTGTCATTGACTTTTATCTTCCTTCGTGGCGGAGTGGTATGGTCACTGGCATACAGATATCCTGGCGAGGGTTCAAATCCCCGCTGGTCCGATATCATAGTCTTTGGGCGGTTCCGCCTTGGGCTCTGATCCCGAGGTCGTTAAGAGAATCCAGACTTTAATGTATTAATATATATGGCTTATTTGAAATATGAAAGAAACACGTTTAAATGTGCAAAAAATTTATCATTAATCGAATGCCAAGTCCCAAACCTACCAATTAGCTACGATGGTGAAGATGGGTTGATTTCAATTCTAAGTACAGAAAACCTGAATTTGACAGGTATATGTATAGAAGAATTGTCATTGACTTTTATCTTCCTTCGTGGCGGAGTGGTATGGTCACTGGCATACAGATATCCTGGCGAGGGTTCAAATCCCCGCTGGTCCGATATCATAGTCTTTGGGCGGTTCCGCCTTGGGCTCTGATCCCGCGGTCGTTAAGAGAATCCAGACTTTAATGTATTAATATATATGGCTTATTTGAAATATGAAAGAAACACGTTTAAATGTGCAAAAAATTTATCATTAATCGAATGCCAAGTCCCAAACCTACCAATTAGCTACGATGGTGAAGATGGGTTGATTTCAATTCTAAGTACAGAAAACCTGAATTTGACAGGTATATGTATAGAAGAATTGTCATTGACTTTTATCTTCCTTCGTGGCGGAGTAGTATGGTCACTGGCATACAGATATCCTGGCGAGGGTTCAAATCCCCGCTGGTCCGATATCATAGTCTTTGGGCGGTTCCGCCTTGGGCTCTGATCCCGAGGTCGTTATGAGAATCCAGACTTTAATGTATTAATATATATGGCTTTTTTGAAATATATATATATATATATATATATATATATATATATATATATATATATATATATATATATATATATGTATGTGTGTATATATGTGTATATATATGTATATATACATATATATATGTATATATATACATATATATATATATATATATATATATATATATATATATATATATATATATATATATATATATATATATATATGTATATATATATATATATATGTATATGTGTATGTATATATATATATATATATATATATATATATATATACATGTTAATCATGTGTAAAAAAAACATTTATATGTAAGTCTATGTATGTGTCTGCATATATATACCAGTATGTGTACACGTATGTATATGTCTATATATATATTATGCATGTTTGTGTATGAATGCCAGTCTATGTATACGTATGTATATGTCTTTTTATATATGTATATATAGATGTGTTTTACATATACATATAGTTTTGCTTATTTATATATATATATATATATATATATATATATATATATATATATATATATATATATATATATATATATATATAGATAAGGCTACCGTTATTCATATAAATAAACTGTATTGAAATTAAAAAACAAGAATTTCCCTGTCACCAGACATGACCCATTTTGGCAGGTGTCTAATGAGGTTGGATCTCCGCCCAGTAAACACCTGACCACAGCCCAGGTAGCTGGTATGGGAGTGTCATTGTTCTGTAAGCCTCTATAAGTATGTTCGTATGTTAACTTTCCTTATAAAAGGTAAAGAAACCTCTCTCAATAAGTCAGTCCTCTGAAGAAGTATCACGAAACTAATCAGTATTTTCATTTTCCCTGTGGTTCTTCTGCATCTGAGCATCACGTTTTCCTGTGATTTATATATATATATATATATATATATATATATATATATATATATATATATATATATATATGCATATATATATTATACATACATATATATATATATATATATATATATATATATATATATATATATATATATAAATATATATATATATATATATATATATATATATATATATATATATATATATATATATATATATATATATATATGTGTGTGTGTGTGTGTGTGTGTGTATAGAGGATATCCTATTCAAAAGAACTTCTCTTCCTAGCTGTATGTGATCCAGAATTTGAACAAGTGGGCGAAAAATGCTTAAGGTTCGAAACCGAATTTCGGATGACTTTCGCAGAAGCTCATGAGGTTTGCATCTCAGAACGAGGGGCCACTTTGGCAGTCATAGATTCAGCCCAACACTTCAAGGACATCGTTGATTATATTCACAGAAAAGGTAATTTATTCCATGCAGAACTTGTAATTGAGTGTTACGCTAAGTAAAAATGGGTTTCATTGATTATACTTAGTAGATGATCTAATTATATTCAGTTTTTGAAACACCATCATAAGTACAACACGTCATTACTTTCTCTAGTATAAAAGATTCTTAGCAATATGAGTCCCAATTGATCTAGGCCAAATTGTCTGAATTGTGTCTTGTCCTAATTTTCTCCTCATATTTTGAAATCTGAACTAAATCTTCGAGTCAATATACTAATAGAGTCTACAGGCGACGAAGTCACCTAGGTAAGCATCTTAAGATATTTAAATTCTTTATCTCTCATCAAGATTGAAATTCTTCTTTGTATGTAACAGGAACTTCATTATACCTTCACTAAGAGTGAAGGACTTCCTCCTCTGAAAAGGGAACAATAATTAGTTCCTCATTTATTCTTTCACCTGGAATTGGCTGCTTTATTTTCGAGATCGTAAACAATAACTTCTTCCTTTTCCATTACAAAAAATCCTTTTATAATGAATGATAGACAATACAATTCCTCTCTCATCAATGATGGATAACCAAATCTTCAGGACAATAAGCAGTATCTATCTATCTTCCTATTAGGAATGAAAGACTAACATTTTTTTTTTTTTTATGGAAAACCTTAAGTTTTATTTTCCTGAGGAAAAAAATATATCAGTTTTCTAACTCGATTTAAAAACTTTAATCATTTAGAAGAATTGACAGAAAGCTTTTGGATCGACGGAATTGACGTAGGGCACGACGGACACTGGACCACGAGAGAGGGAGAAAATTTCCCGATGGGAACTCCCTTTTGGGCCGGTTTCCCAGATTACCAGGAACCCAACGGAGGAACCAAAGAGAACTGTGCTCACATGAACAACGGTCAGAGGTTTTATATTAACGACATCGACTGCAACTCAGCCTATTGGTTCATTTGCGAACAGGCAAATAACTACGAAAAGTCTAACAAAAGTAAGTATGGTTTTCTGAAATTTTCCAAATGTATACCTAAAACTTTTTAATACAAATTACATTAGAAAATATATAAATAATTAATTTATTTTGGTATGGAAAGGCCTCTTGCAGATGTTAATCTTTTCCCTTTTTTAGTGAAAAAAATAAGGATTTTGTATAAAAAAAAAGATATTCTAAGAAAAGTATTCTCAATACACAGTAAATTAAGCTCCATATATGATAAGAAATAGAATAGAAGATGAGTTTAAAAAATCTCAATAAAGAAATAATTATCTCTCTCTCTCTCTCTCTCTCTCTCTCTCTCTCTCTCTCTCTCTCTCTCTCTCCATTTTTTTTTATATTTATTCAATAAGTACACTATTAATGCGACATGAACCTTTACTACTACTACTACTACTATTACCACCACCACTACTACTACTATAACTATAAATGTCCCTCCAAATCATGCTTAAGTTTTTCTAGTGTAGATTTGTCACTTATTTCTGCATCGATATAGACAGAGGGTAGTTATCAAATGAGAATTATGAAATCGCATTTTGAATGGAGAAGCCAACAGGATGCACAGCAATATGCCCTTATCAGCCCCAAAAAATAAAAGGGAGGAAGTAGTAGTTCCGGGAAACAAGGACAATATAACGGGCAATACACACCCGAGAGAGAGAGAGAGAGAGAGAGAGAGAGAGAGAGAGAGAGAGAGAGAGAGAGAGAGAGAGAGAGAAGAGCATGGAGTTACTTGTGGGAATTTTGCCTCTGCCGTGTTGCAAGGAAGACTTCTGAGTTATGATATAAAGTTTTTGAAAACAGTGAAGAAAACAGTAAAAATAACTAAAATCGTATTTGGAATGACGCATAGGGCTTGTAGCATCTAAAATAAAATATTTAGAATAAAGTTAACCTCTGTATGTAAACTGTATTCCCTTCGCAAACTTTTTCAACAATCTAATCAAAATAGACTTTCATAGATTAGAAAGGTTCAAAGGAATATTAGAATGCATTGAAAGAAATTGCAGCTTGCAGTTATTGAATATCATAACCACATGGATCACATTCAGATAAACCCAAAAGACCAGAGCTGACAGATGTAGTAAACGTAATCTGAGTATTAGAATGAAAGAGAAAAAATTATTAAGTAAAACAAAAGAATTATATAAGGATATGTCATTGATAATTGTATAAACAAATGAGTTTAATAGAATAGGGATAATTGAAAAAGATTGGTTTTACGAGAACACCAAGAGGAGCACTACTTGATCCTGGAGAAAGGAGAAGATTCGGTGCTTTCAAGAGTAATCTCTATGAAGAGATTACGTAAAAACCAGGAAATGACTTTTCAGAGATGCTTGGAGACCCCAAAATCAAGTCTGTTTGCGAAAACGATGAAATCTTTGTGACTTACCAAATTTATTGAATTTATAGAAGAATTGATCTATTTATTTCTTGTTACAGATGTATCAACTTCTGACTCTCCCTGTCCATTTCACTATGTCAGGGTCGGTAGCAAATGTCTATCTTTCCTACACCAATATAAACTTCCATGGAACGAAGCAAGTTTGCAGTGCGGGTACCTGGATCCCAAAGGAGAACTTGCCATCGTCAATGATATAGAGTTTCTGAGGGCGATTTTTCTTCACCTTGAAGAAGAATGTAAGTTTGAAAAGATGTGAAAAGATTTCTACGTCAAGCAATTATATCTAGATATTTACTTTATCTTCACATATCTCCCTCCTCCATTCTTTTCATTATTATTCATACCATATTTCTCTTAAATTAACGAAAAGGAGATTTTTTGCCTGAATGTAAAATTTAGAGAGAGAGAGAGAGAGAGAGAGAGAGAGAGAGAGAGGGAGAGAGAGAGAGAGAGAGAGAGAGAGAGAGAGAGAGAGAGAGAGAGAGAATTATAACAAATGTTCTCAAATTGGCTTAAATTTTCGATATAGAGCGTAGAAAAATATCTGTAAAAATTAGTAAACAAATTAGGATAAATAAGATTTTAGAAGGGAATAGATGAGAGAATAATTTGTTTGAAGTGAAGGGAGGAACAAGAAGGAAATGTCGCATAATTTACTACAGTGTCAGGATTTAAGAATCGAACGTAAAGAGCCAAGTATGGTAAAAAAAAGTGGCACCAAATATGTTGGGATATCAAAGGCTTAGCGAAGATGAGGACTTAATTCAGAACAAAAAGGTTAATCTACTGTTAATAAAAATACCTTATTGATGCAGAAGTAGATTAGACTGCGATATATTTGAGCTTCAGTGGCATACCAACTAATGGATAATTAAGGTAGATGGTATGATATAAAAAGGGAAAAGTCAGCGTAGTTTGATGGGACTGTGAATGCGATGTATAGAAACCTATGTAAAAGATGTCCTTTTTTGTTCCCTCTTGTCAGACACGTTCTCAGTGTGACTGATATATCTGTTTGAAGGATATGCTATCAAAGGCTGGAAAAATGGTCTCATTGCATTATGGGAAAGGACATTGGAGGCTTAAAGACATATGGGGACAGCACTCGATAGTTTATTTTGCAATCGCGTGGAAAGAACCGAAAGCGTCAATGTATACAGAAGAGAAAAGGATTCAAATAATAAAGCAATATAAATTGTCACACAGAACACAATAAAGGACTCAGTTGCTACTTAACATGAAGTAGAATCTACGAGATGTTTAAAAGTTAAGGAAAAATGCCATTCATCCCAAATACAAATTTTGAGAAGTAAGTTCAAGTGTAATTTTGAAATATTTCAAGTGACAAGCTGTGCATAAGAAAGTTTGCTGAGATCAAATAGAAGTTTCATGATTAAAGATTTTGCAACGATTTGCCAAAAAAAAAAAAAAAAAAAAAAGACAAATGGTTTTGTGTAAAGCCAGTCCTGTTTCGAATTACTTTTCTCATTATCCTATGATTATTCGAAGTCATGTTAAGGAAAACCCAAAAATAACTAGTATATGAGAGCATGTTATTAATTTGCGTTATATAAAAAAGTTGTGGAGATTTCTTGAAAATTCAAATTGTATTTACATTCAACAAAAATTTACTAGTTTTATAACATCAAAGTAAATTCTCTTTGGCACATATCAAGATTGCTGAGAAATTAGCAGTAGTTTAAAACATGAAAAGTGCTAAAAGTGATAAGCATTATGACTGCGGAAAAACTTTATTATTTTCGTCACTGTAGTGTCGTGAGTTATAAAAAATATTATAATTACCTTCGCCAACTTCATTGCGGCGAAGGTTATGTTTTGATAGGCATATGTTTGTCTGTCTGTCTGTTTGTGATATGCATAACTCAAAAATTATTCGACCTAATCTCATAAAATTTGGTGGGATAATTGGCCATGATTCAAGGACAATTTAATTAGATTCTGGAAGTGATTAGGTCATACGTTAAGGCCAAGGTCACGAAAAGGTCAAAATTGTCTTTTTGCAATATTGTGGCCAATTTTTACTTAATTTGAATGAGACTAGTGCCAAAATTTGCGCAATTCAATTGAAAATCTTATGATATACAACAGGCTATAATGATCCCTTTACTTAACATGTTTGTGTATTTATTTGTTTGTATGTCTGTCGGTGTGTTTACGATTTGCATAACTCAAAAACTATTTAATCAAATCTCATGAAATTTGGCCATGATTCAAGGACAATTTGATTGAATTTTAAAAGTGACCGGATTAAAGGTCAAGGTCAAGGTAACGTAAAGGTCAAAAAGGTCTTTTTGCTATATCTTGGTTAATCTTTATCCGATATACATGAAACTAGTGTTAGAATATCCCCAATCAAATTGCCTATTTTGAAATACAAAACATGATAAGGGCTAAGGTTGGTTCTTTACAGAGTACCGTTCTAGTTTGCTTCTGTTACACAGTTGACAAACCCAGTTGCAGAAAAATACATTGACTAAGTCGTTTAAAATACCGTCGCAATAGCCTTAGTCATCAATACCAGAGATACATTTTTCACTACATATAATTTAGAACAATTGATGAATCTTGGATTTTTTTTTTCCTCAGGAAACATTATACTCACTCATGCATGTTTAATATATATTTTCCACATCACAGTTGCAAAGTTTTCTGAGAACCTAGTGTGAAATAAAAGAAAAATTCTACTTTTCAAAAGTAAAAAAGCTTTTTCATCACGAGAAAGAAATGCCACCTAATCTATAAACATATCTACTTCTAGAATCGCAGAAGAAAATAGCTACCACCCTTCATTCAAGCAATCTTAGAATAAATGATTCTCTTTGTCGTAACAGAAAATCCATATTACACTCAATGTACATTTTAAGAAAATGAAATTCTTCAACAAATCTAAAAACACCACATAATTCGTATGCAGCATCCACTTCCCGAACCCTGGAAAGATTAGCTTCTTCATATAAACATATAATGAGCAAATGGTCTTTTAAAGTCCCTACAGAAATCATCCATGTTTCCCTTTACTTGGGGTTTGAAAGAGACTTCAATAATTCTCCATTCCCTTCTATTCTGTTGCAGGGCTGACAGATCACAATTACTGGATTGGAGGCACTGACGAGGGACACGAAGGTAATTGGACATGGACAGATGGATCAGCAGTACCTATGGGTAAAATCACTTCTTTTTTTTAAGTAAGATAATCCTTGAACGGGGAAAGTATTAATGAAAATATTAATCAGAACTAAAGCTTCTAACATTTGTATTGCAAATGTTTCTACATAGACTAATAAACATTTTAGTTGTAAATCTTTGTTGCCGAAATGAGTAAATTTCTTTTTGGAATGATTTGTTATACAATTGAATAACATTTTCGTTTTGAAAATTTGTCATATAAATGACTAAGATTTTCAATGCAAATGTTTTCTATATCTATTATAAAGGCCTTATTAACAAAAGAAAGGTACATGGTTTCCTCGCAAATGTTCATCACAAAAAAAAAAAAAAAAAAAAAAAGCGATTTGTGTAATATTTTACCGTACAAATGATTCATTAAATTTCAAATATTTGCTATAGAGAGGAGTAAAATTTTCTTTACAAATTTTACTTGCATAGTCGTGCAAATTTTTATTAAAGATTTTCTTAGTAACAATTATTCTCCCAAACTTGAATCCGAATTTAGAGGCTTTCAAGAGATGAAAACCACGAAAGCTCCAGAATGATGACAAAAACCAAAGTCAATTCAAATGAGCAACGGTATCTGGCGAATTTGTGTAAAGCAGTTGATCTAAAACCCAATTTATCTAAAACAATTGTCTAGAACAGTTTGTCTAAAACAATATGCCCTAATATATCTGTATCTGCCTTATATGCTATGTATATAAACATAATACCTTCACCTGGAAAGAAATAATTTAATCGTAGATCTTTTACGTATACGATATTTTGTACTATGGCCTTCAACACTCAGGGGTTTGCTGCATTTTACTTTGTCTTATTGATTATTTCTTTATTCAGTTTCACACTTATCTCTCTATAGATTTTAATTAGCTCGTATATATGGTTAGCAGTAGTTTGTTAAAAATTACAAGTAGAGCCCAAATGATTTTAACTTTTCACCAAGATGATGATAATAATGATAACAATAATAATAATCCCAGGAACGCCGTTTTGGGGCCTCTACAACGATGCTCAAGAACCTGCAGGAGGAACTACAGAAAATTACTTGTTCTTGTCAAATCGGGACTTTTACTTTCGAGACATCAGTGGTTCAAATCACCTTACTCCTTTATGCCAGATGATTGAATAACAATCATGAAGTAGAGAACTTGGCCAAGAAAGGGCACTGGTAAAGACATTCATCGTCTATAATTTCTGATTTAAATTTTCAATATGCCAAAATATGATAAGTGTCCTGACAATCCCATTTAATAAAAATAACACGAAGTTTTTTCTTTATTTCTCTCTCACTCAATTTATTTGTTTCTTGCATCCCAGTGTGCCCATATTTTACTCACACCAGACTCTTAAGGTTTCAGGCAAGTTTAAACGAGGGAAGGATACTAGCATTATTTCTGTCCTGCACAAACAGTTCAAGAAACTTGGGTAACAACAGAAGGCTTCCCTTTGCACTCGGCTATCTGAGCAATGCCCTGAACCAGCACTTTACTTACTTATTAAGAGATCAGTGGTGTACCTTTCGTTGGTGATCAACCATGAAAGTGCTGTGTTAAATTCAGGTGCTTTAGCTTCACTAACTAGTAGATGATAATGAATGTAAAAAAGCGTTTGTGAGATTTGACTAAATAAAGATTTTTAGACAGGGTTATTAAGTTGAAAGGTTCATAAATCGATAAATCAGAAATAGCGGACTAAAATACAAGTATTATTATTCAGGCACAAGTATGAATTACTCAGCAACTCAGAAATTGGATTCTGTAGCATTATGATCATTAAACGTCTGAAGCTTTATGGAGAAGGGTAATTCTAAAGAATGGCCAGCATCAATCAGGTCAGAATGATGATAATTAAGCTGTTATTTTTTGTGTGAATTGCCGTAATGTTATGGAATGATATTCACTGATTATAACCACGGCATAGGTATGAATATTCTTAAACCTTAAACTTTTTCCTAAAGATGGGTTGTTACAAGGAAAAACAACTCACTTATTGCCAATTTCCTCCATTAGCTAAAGAATTTTGGAAGTATATCCCCCCCCCCCCCACATTAGCCACTTAACAGTGCATTGAACTCTCTCTTATACATTTCGCAATTCACCCGATCTGGTAAACACCCTTTTGTTTCCTGAAATTATGTTTTTCCAACATGTGTTTAAACTAAACCGTTTGTGGTTTTGTTTTCTTTCCCACCTCCATATGCCTTATAAATTTTATCATTTTCATATATAATGAACTAAGTCGTAATCATTTGTTTTTGTCATAACTTGAAGGAAACAAGAAGCCTTTAATCCTTAAAGTTTAAGATCTCTGTCTTTAAGCTTGAATGTATCCCGAAATGAAGAATAAATAAATTGATTACACCAGATCACTTTCCTGACATTCGTTTTTCCAAGACCACGCTCTTCATTCATACTTGGGTTCACCATGATGTTATTATCATCATTATTATTACTTGCTAAGCTACAACCCTAGTTGGAAAAGCAGGATGCTATAAGCCCAGGGGCTCCAACAGGGAAAATAGCTCAGTGAGGAAAGGGAACAAGGAAAAATAAAATATTTTAAGAAGAGCAACAATATTAAAATAAATATCACTTTATAAACCATAAAAAACTTTAACAAAACAAGAGGAAGAGAAATAAAATATAAGATAGAACAGTGTGCCCGAGTGTACCCTCAAGCAAGAGAACTCTAACCCAAGACAGTGGTAGACCATGGTACAGAGGCTATGGCACTACCCAAGATTAGAGAACAATGGTTTGATTTTGGAGTGTCCTTCTCCTAGAAAGCTGCTTTCCATAGCTAAAGAGTCTCTTCTACCCTTACAAAGAGGAAAGTGGCCACTGAAAAATTACAGTGTAGTAAGAAGAATTGTTTGGTAATCTCAGTGTTGTCAGGTGTATGAGGGCAGAGGAGAGTATGTAAAGAATAGGCCAGACTATTCAGTGTGTGAGTGTATAGGCAAAGGGAAAATGAACCGTACCCAGAGAGAAGGATCCAATGTAGTACTATCTGGCCAGTCAGAAGACCCCATTACTCTCTAGTGGTAGTATCTCAACGGGTGGCTGGTGCCCTGGTCAACCTACTACCTAACTGTTATATGTGGATTAAACTTGTGTATTATATGTTAGAGGACCTGTTGTAAATTTTTGTTTTGAATATCAACTATTGATGTTAAGATTAAAACGTTGCATCATTTGTAACCCAAAGATGTTGTTTTTAGAACAAGAGCTTCTAACAATTTCTAGTATTTTAATCTACGTCTCCAGCTTTGCTTATTGGGTATTATAATCCGCTCTGAACGGTCTACAATCTATCAAGAACTTCAAGAAAACGGTTTTTGAATTACGACCTCCAAATTTTAAGCTAACCCCGGGTTAATTTGAAACCGGCTTTAAGCTACTATCCTCCTGGTTTTTTGCGCAGGATCTCGCCATTTATAAACATTAATCAATTGCTTTCAATCAGGGCCAACACAAAATCATAGGGTTAGATGTATGTACGTGTACGTTTTCATCTACTAATATATTTTATTGATGTCATATTTTTATCCGTTTATTGTTTTGTTCTTCGTTGCGATTACTATACTCGTACTGTGATAAAAGGCCACTCGATACGGCCATCATTTATTTGTTATTTTATTTTTTTGCAAAACGAACTTGAGAAACATTCGGTGTGTAAATTTGGATGTTGTATGATATTATCGTAAAACCAAAATCAAGTGGCAGTCGAAGAGTGGCCTATTTCCAAACGTTAAGTGTAATTCCTAGATGTTTCGGACGATTTACACTGAGTATGCTATTCAGTCTTTTTTCCTTTTGGAAGTTTCTTAATGAGAAGGGTAGACGGGATGGCTTCCGAGTTCCGATGTAAATGGAGATTAGCGGTTTGAAATGGAACTTGGATAAAGTACTCAGATGTGTTAGAAATTAGGCGGATTAATATATTTCCTCCAAGTGCAGGAATATCTCCTTTTATTAATTAAAATTTTTAAAACCTTTCTCTCTCTCTCTCTCTCTCTCTCTCTCTCTCTCTCTCTCTCTCTGACATATATAAGGAATGTTTGTTAGTCCCAAACGCGTTTGATACGTGAACAGCATCACTGTCCACGTCCAACCAGGCAGCCACTCCAACTGTCTGCAATTTGTACGTCTTATATCGGTAAGTTGATGCATTTATAACTGTATAGTAATTTCGAAAGTGCTGAATAGGTTGCACTCAGTCTTCGTTTCTTTAAAATTCTTAATTACTCAAGAAAAATTGGTATGCCGACAATAGAACCTGAGTACTTCCCTTGCTGATGAAGTATTGCACCACAGTATGTCGGTGGATGATAGCCTATCACACTGTTCATAATTGAGGCTTCTAAAACCACATGGTACCCGCACCATATTTAAAGAGAGAGATGGGCAAGGGAAGAGGAAGAGAAGGAGATGGGTCAGGGAAGGAGGAGGGGGCATTTTTTCTTACCCTCTCCTCCTATATTTTCCTCTTTCCCCTCGCCAAAATTTCCTTGCTCCTCTTCCCCCAACCCCGTCTTTCAACGCCCCTTCTCCTCCTGCTTCTTTTTTACCCCTCCCCTCCTCTTCTCCTCCTTCTTGCCCACCTCCCCTCCTCTTCGATATTTCCTTGCCACCTCTCCTTCCTCTCCTCCCCTTCCTTTTTATTTACGTCTTGTGAGTTTGTGTTGTTTATACTGTTATTTCATTTATAGTGTTACTAGATGTGTTATTTTATTTGGATGTTCTTGTGAAGTTGGCGCGTCTGCAGCGCTGGTCACTTGGTCGAAAAGGTCGTTGGTTTGCGGTTGTTTAGAGATTTGGAGGATTTTATGACGTTGGTTTTTGAGGTTGTTGTTTTGGCGGTTGTTTAAAGATTTGGAGTATTGTATATGGTTGGTTTTTGAGGTTGTTGTTTTTGCGATATTTAGAGTGCTGTATATCATTGATTTTTTCGTTTTCTGCTTCGTCTTATTTACTGCGATTTGCAAATATATTACACCTCTTTTCCTTGTTACTCCTTCCTTGAACCCTCCCCTCCTCTCTACACCTCCTCCTCCTTGTTCCTTGCCTCTTTACTTTCCTTGCTACCTTGGAGGTGAGGCTGTGAAAGTGCTGTTGCCTTTCGCTACAACCTATTTGTATGAATCAGGGTTTACCAGCTCTGACTGTCATCAAAACAAAAAACAGAAATCGGCTGCAACCTGAACATGATTTGAGGGTAGCAATTTCTAAGACTGAACCAAGAATAGAGAAACTTAGCAGCATGATCAAGGCCCAAGGCTCCCATTAAAATCAGTTTACCATTTAACAGAAAACATTTATACTTTTAGTTGGTTTTTGTGGAATGTGACAAAATATAATTCCAGAAGTGCGGTTTTTGATTAATATTAAGCCTTAAAATGTATAATGCTATAATAAAATTTAATGATGTTAATTTTGTCTTTTCCAACCTTATAGTACCTCTCTAATAGAAGGATATTTACTGTCCCTTACTTTTACAACCAACAACTAAACTAGTGGGGTCGCGGTCATGGCATGAGGTGCATGATTGGGGTCACCTGAAAAAAAGGTTGGGAACCATTCTAATCACTTAAAGGACACAATAACTCTCTAGCGGTAGTATCTCAACGGGTGGCTAGTGGCCTGGCCACCCTAGTACCATTTTTTCCTAAAATCAAACTTACCTGGAATCATTAAGAAATAGACAAGCTAGTTATCCAATTTTTGTGTACAAATAGGGTATCATCGCGCAATTATCCTTCTCCTTTCATAGCTTAATAGGCACACGTGTGCGCGCGCACACACACACACACACATATATATATATATATATATATATATATATATATATATATATATATATATATATATACATATATATATATATATATATATATATATATATATATATATATATATATATATATGTGTGTGTGTGTGTGTGTGTGTGTGTGTATACATACATACATATTTGTGCTAATGAATAAATATGAATAGTTTTTATGAAATCAATCTTTAATATACGATACAAGTAAGTCAAATATTTAAGGAGAGAGACTGGAAGAAATGGTAATTTTGGGTGAAATTTACATATATAAATTATTGCTAACAATGACATGCACATTGAGCGCTCTTATCAAATGTAAAATTTCAAAGCTCTATCTCATCTAAAAATGGGTGAAAATATTTATTTTGTTATTTCTCATATTTTGAAAGTTTAATGAATGTTGAGGATAATAGGGAGGCAGGTATAATTGCTGTTGCAGGTGTTGAGGTGCCGGTGATAGGAGATAAGAATGAGAGAGAGAGATTACAAAAGAGGAAGTGAGGAGAACACTAGATAAAGCGAGAGTAGAAAAAGCATCTGGTATGGATGGTGTGAGAGCTGAGATGTTGAAGGAAGGGGGTGTGACTGTACTTGAATGGTTGGTGAGATTGTTTAATATGTGTTTTGTGTTGTCAATGGTACCAGTAGATTGTGTTTGTGCGTGTATTTCACCACTATATAAGGGTAAGGGAGATGTCCATAAGTGTTGTAATTCAAGGAGCATTAGTTTGTTAAGTGTAGTTGGAAAAGTGTATGGTAGAGTACTGATTAATAGGATTAAGGATTAAACAGAGAATGCAATCTTAGAAGTACAGGGTGGTTTTAGAAGAGGTAGGGGCTGTATGAATCAGATTTTTACAGTTAGGCAGATATGCGAGAAATATTTAGCAAAAGGTAAGGAGGTGTATGTTGCGTTTATGAATCTGGAGAAAGCGTATGATAGAGTTGCTAGGGAGGTAATGTGCAATGTGATGAGGTTATGTGGTGTGACTGCCGAGAGAAAGGTTATGACTCAAAGGCAGGATGCAATCAACTGAGTAACTTTATTAAAGAATACTCTCCTTTATATACAAAACCTCAAGGCAACAGGAAAATACATGTTCGAGAAAATGACAATGTTACATAGGCGACACGCAGACATGTCTATTCTGGTTCTTTTTAGTGCGAGGGAAGAGCGCAGATACAAGCATAATATATACAAAATAATTTATGTACGATCGTGTGACACACGGTTGGTACAGTGGAGTTGGTGGAAAGTTGTTGCAAGCAGTGAAAAGTTTCTACAAAGGTAGTAAAGCATGTGTTAGGATAGTAAATGATGGTTTCTGGTGAGATTGGGGCTGAGACAGGGATGTGTGATGTTGCCGTGGTTGTTTAACTTGTATGTTTTTGGAGTGGTGACAGAGGTGAATGCTCGAGTGCTTGGATTAGGATTGAAACTGGTAGACGAGAATGATCATGAATGGGAGGTAAATCAGTTGTTTGCGGATGATACTGTACTGGTTGCAGACGTGGAAGAGAAGCTTGGCCGATTAGTGACAGAATTTGGAAGGGTTTGTGAGAGAAGGAAGTTGAGAGTTAATGTGGGTAAGAGTAAGGTTATGAGATGTATGAGAAGGGAAGGTGGTGCGAGGTTGAATGTCATGTTGAATGGAGAGTTTCTTGAGGAGGTGGATCAGTTTAAGTACTTGGGGTCTGTTGTTGCAGCAAATGGTGAAATAGAAGCAGATGTACATCAGAGAGTAAATGAAGGATGCAGTGTTGGGGGCAGTTAAGGGAGTAGCAAAAAATAGAGGGTTGGGCATGAATGTAAAGAGAGTTCTGTATGAGAAAGTGATTGTACCAACTGTGATGTATGGATCGGAGTTGTGGGGATTGAAAGTGATGAAGAGACAAAAATTGAATGTGTTTGAGATGAAATGTCTAAGGTGTATGGCTGGTGTATCTCGAGTAGATAGGGTTAGGAATGAAGTAGTGAGGGTGAGAACGGGTATAAGAAATGAATTAGCAGCTAGAGTGGATATGAATGTGTTGAAGTGGTTTGGCCATGTTGAGAGAATGAAAAATGGCTGTCTGCTAGAGAAAGTGATGAATACAAGAGTTGATGGGAGAAGTACAAGAGGAAGGCCAAGATTCGGGTGGATGGATGGAGTGAAGAAAGCTCTGGGTGATAGGAGGATAGATGTGAGAGAGGCAAGAGAGTGTGCTAGAAATAGGAATGAATGGCGAGCGATTGTGACGCAGTTCCGGTAGGCCCTGCTGCTTCCTCCGGTGCCTTGGATGACCGCGGAGGTAGCAGCAATAGGGGATTCAGCGTTATGAAGCTTCACCTGTGGTGGATAACGGGGTAGGGTGGGCTGTGGCACCCTGGCAGAACCAGCCGAACTCGGTTGAGTCCCTTGTCAGGCTGGGAGGAACGTAAAGAGGAGAGGTCCCCTTTATTGTTTCATTTGTTTGATGTCGGCTACCCCCAAAATTGGGGAAGTGCCTTGGTATATGTATGTATGTCTTTATGTATGTCATATCAAAAGT
The DNA here is from genome assembly GCF_036898095.1 of Palaemon carinicauda. Classification (NCBI taxonomy): domain Eukaryota; kingdom Metazoa; phylum Arthropoda; class Malacostraca; order Decapoda; family Palaemonidae; genus Palaemon; species Palaemon carinicauda. The sequence goes on from NC_090759.1 coordinate 42,569,124, forward strand.
ATATAAAATGAGAAAATATATCTTATTTTTCATTATAATATCCCTTATAAATAAGTGAGGGGACCAGGAACCATAAGTAAGGGAACGAGGTACCATAAAGGCACCGCCTAGAATGCCAGAAAAACAATGTAAGGGCTTCTAATGCTTTACGTTAATTTTCAATGAATTTTTTTTTCACAAACTTTGCCAGTCGATATCTCAAAAGTAAGTTTTCTAAAATTGTTGCACTTCAAAACCTTCAAAATCTTCTTCATTATTTATTGTCCGATTTCTTTCATTTAAAGTCCTGTGAATTCCTCGTTAAAATTTGCTTCCAACGTACCATAGATAATGTGTAGATTTTTGTCTTCTTCTTTTTGAATCATTTAAAAATTTCTTATTCAATATATGTCGTGTGTCTTCTCCCTTTACAAAGTTTATTGAAAATCAGAAACGTATTTTCTGTTATATTAAAAATTTATATGGTAACTTTTGTAGAGAATTTATCTGTGATTGTTTTGATTTTTAATTTTTTGAAATTTGGTAAAAAACCTGTTGGAGCCTATAGGTTTTAACCAAAGTCATATTTCAAATTGAAAAATGCTGATTAAAAATTGGGGGTGGGAGAGAAATCTAGTTGATACTTATGGGAGAAAATTAAAAAGGTGTACTATAAAATGCATACCCTATAATTTTGATTGAAAAGAAAAAACAAAGTTTTTTTCCCCGGTGCCACCCCCCCCCCTTTGAGAAGATTGGGGGTAAAAGTAACCCGCGACAACCCTTTAATGTGGTTCCCGTAAAGTCAGCCTACTATGACAATCATAAGAAAACTCAGGATTATTGGTACCCCCCAAAGAACAACTGGCCAGGTCTTTAATCTGTCAATATTTTGGCTTTCTTGGAACTAAATGATCAAAACATTTCGACTTTAGCTTGATATTTTGTGGGTCCAAGCACTTGGACTGTCAATTGATTCTGGTCATGCATTTTATAGTGCACACACGTCAAGCGTTATGTGACGGGCCAAACGTAGGTTGTGACTCAAAGGCGACATGAAAGCAACTGAGTACTTTATTATAGACACATCGAGTATATATACACTCTAGGTCCCGGCAAGAAGGTCACAAAATACAACATGTTATTTCTTGTCGAACCGGCAACAGGTTCTGCTAACAGTTAACAATGAGAAATAGGCAGACAGGTTGATGCAAGTTGCTGTCAGTGCGAGGGGAGAGCAAAGATACAAAGGATAATATATACAAAAAGAGAAATGTCGTTATTATGTACAATCGTGTGACACACGGGTGGTACATGTCTCCCCCCCCCTATAAATGATATACTATATATGTTAAATAGGGCGCCCTGATCTAGAGAGGCGAACTGTAGCCGGGTCATCAGGCAGGAGATAAGCAGGTTTTAGACGATCAAGGGAGACCCAGTCTTCTTTGCCATGAATGTTTGGCAGGAATGCTTTCGGATTGCATCAGATCACAAGGAAAGGGCCTGTGTAAGGAGTCCTTAGCGGTGATTTGCTAGTGTCGTTGCGTAGGAAGACTGTTACAGAGTGCAAGTCTGTTGGTATGTGATGCTTTGGTGGGGCTTGTAAGTCTGGGGGCATGGAGTAAATTTTCCCACGATGTGACTCATGCGCTGATCGTCGTCGGAGGTTGCCGAAGGAAAAAATTCGGCAGGGACGGCCAACGGGTTGTCATACGCCATTTCAGCTGCCGAGACGTCCAGGGCGTCTTTAGGAGTGGTCCTTAGTGGAAGCTGAGTAAACCAGTTGGAGTCCTTGCAGCGGGACATCAAAGCTGCTTTGAGGGTGCGATGAAAACGTTCAACCATTTCATTGGTAGCGGGGGTTGTAGGCAGTTGTCTGATGTAGGGTGATACCCAGGAGATTCGCTAATGATGTCCACAATTGAGAGGTGAAAGTGGTACCCCTGTCAGAAGTAATATGCTCAAGGATACCAAATCTTGCAATCCATCCTGAGAGTAAGGAAGATGTACATGAGGTGGACGTTGCAGTTTCCATGGGAATGGCCTCAGGCCAAGGAGTGGAGCAGTCGATGATGGTAAACAGGTAATGATGTCCTTGTGATGTGGGTAATGGGCCTACAACGTCGATGGGATTATGGGTGAAACGACGCTGAGGTTGAGGAAAGGTGCCCACTCCTGAATCTGTGTGTTGATGTATTTGGAAGTTTGGAAAGAAGTACAGGCACGGACCCAATCCTTAGCATCCTTAGTAGTACCATACCAAATGATCTTCATCTTCAGCAACTGTGCAGTAGAACGGCGCGAGGGATGTGAACGGCCATGAATGAAATCAAACACCTGCCAGTGCATGGGAGCAGGAATCCACGGTCGTGGTCTACAAGTACTGGCGTCACAGAGGAAGGTGATGTTTGAGTAGTTGAGGGGGACATCTTCCCAACGGAAGGATGTGCAGGATGTCCTACATGCTTGATACTCCGAATCCTGTTATTGGGCTTTAGCCAAGGCGTTGTAATCTAATCCCAGTTGAACGGCGGCCATCATGTTTCTTGACAGGGCATCGGCAACGGGATTCATTTTCCCATGGACATGTCGAAGGGTGCAATTGTATTCAGCCAAGGCGGAGAGATGTCGGCGTTGACGGACGGACCAGGCGTCAGACTGTCGAGTAAAGGTGTGCACCAGAGGCATGTGGTCTGTGCGAATGACGAAGGGCGTTCCTTCTAAGAAATGGTGAAAGTGCCGGACAGCCAAGTGTACCGCCAGCAATTCGCGATCGAAGGTAGAATAACCCGATTCTGCCTTGGATAGTTTTCTGCTGAAGAAGGCCAATGGGCGGGGCAAGCCATTGACCACCTGTTCAAGTACTACACCAATAGCGACGTCGCTGGCATCGGTAGAGAGAAGGAGAGGGGCATGTGAGACAGGAAAAGTGAGAGCACCAGTGGCTGATAGGGCCTTCTTTTCGTTGCAGAAGACCGCTTCTTGAAGGGGGCCCCACTTCAAGTCTTTTGGCTGGCCCTTGAGGGAGGCGTCGAGGGGAGCAAGAGTGACGGCAATGGCTGGCAGAAAACGGTGATAATAGTTGATCATGCCCAAGAATTCCTGAAGTGCTTTGACGGTCAAAGGCGTGGAGAAGTTCTGAACGGCTGCTTCCTTCCCAGGGAGGGGATGGACTCCTTCAGGAGTGATGCGGTGCCCTAAGAATGGCACTTCGTTGGCACCAAAGGTACACTTGTCGTACCGAACTACAAGGCCGTTTTGTTGCAGACGGTAGAGCATGATGTGCAGGTGACGGAGGTGCTCCCTTTTGAGGAAGAGAACACAAGTATGTCATCCACGTAACATACACAGAAGGGGAGATCCCCTAAGATGCCATCCATGGGACGTTGAAAAGTGGCCCCATCATTATGAAGGCCAAAACAAGAGTAATTGAAAGTGTTTGTACCGAAGGGAGTGGTGATGGCTGTCTCGGGGATGTCCTTTGGGTTCATAGACACCTGATGATACCCCTTCAGGAGGTCGAGCGTGGAGAAAACCTTCGCTTTGTGCACGAAGGAGGTCACTTCGGCGATGTTTGGGAGAGGGTAGTAATCCGGTTCTGTTTGCATGTTCAAGCGCCTGTAATCCCCACATGGACGGAGGGAGCCGTCTTTCTTCAGGATGATGAGTAAGGGTGATGACCATGGGCAGAGGCCTTTTGGCAAATGCCCATTTCTTGCATTACGGCGAACGTTTGTTTGGCGGCTGCCAATCGATCCGGTGACAGACGTCTGAATTTGGCGAAGACTGGGGGTCCCGTCATTTTGATATGGTGATAAATACCGTGTTTGGCAGGAGCCGTGGACGTTTGGCGAAGTTCTGGACAAAAAACATCCGGGTATGACGTGAGGAGGTGGGTGTAGGCATCCGTGGGTGCGCTGATGTGGAGAGCGAGGTTGGAGGGGCCGGGTTGAAGAGGTGTCGACAAGTACGAGCCTGCATTGAACAGTTGTCGGTGGGCGACATCGACCAAAAGGTAGAAATGAGAGAGGAAATCCACACCAAGGATTGGCAATATGAAGTCAGCAACGAGAAACTTCCAATTATATTTACTATTTCCAAACGATAATGTAAGGTTCTCGTAACCGTAGGTGGCTATCACAGATCCGTTGGCAGCTACCAGGCAGATGTCGGGAGACTTAGACAGACTACGTCGTGTCCTGAAGAGTTCCCTTGGCAAAAGAGAATGACAAGCACCCGTGTCCACCAAAAATCGCACGCCCGTTCCTGCATCATGTAAAAAGAAAAGATTAGAAACACGGGAGGCCACCGCCACGAGCGATGGCCTACTTACACGTTTTTTGGCCACTGACAATCCTTGGCACATTTCTTCGTGGCAGCGCCGAATCTGGAGTGGTAGTTCCAAAACTGCGGCCGATGGGCGGCAGTAAGTGGCTGTAGAAGTCGTTGGTTGGGGCACAAGCAAGTGGTGGGTGATGGTTGGCTTTGTCACCGCTCTGGCATGTCACGGGGTAGACGTGTGTGTCCTATGGTATTCACGTCAGCTTCAGTTGACGTTGAATAGGCATCCTCTTCGTCAGGAGTGGAGGCGTTGATGAAGGTCTTGAAGATCGTGAAGTGGCTGTCCATAAGGGCGTCGGCTTTGGTCATCAGGTCCTTTATGGGTAAAATATCGACATCGGGTATGGCAGCACGTGAAGCTTTGGGTAAACGCCGTACCCAAAGGGCACGAAGTAGGTTCACCTGATGAGGAGAGCCATCTGCGGTAGGTTGCAAGCAAGCGATAGTGGTCATTTCCCTGAGGCCGAGCGAAGTCCTTTGGTCCCCGAAACGGTTGTTGAGAGAGCTGAAAAATCTTTGCTATACGGGTGGCTGGCGACGGAAAGTACTGCTACAGAAGGTATGTTTTGAGGGTGTCATACGCTATTGGGGTGTCTCCTTGTTCACAAAGCCAGTCGGAGATTTCCAGGAAGGTGTCCTCGGGTATTGCCGCGAGAACATAATCTGCTTTGGTAGTTGAGCAAGTCACACCTTGATGCTGAACTAGACTTCTGCGCGCTGATACCAAGCAAACGCCTCTCCACTAGCGAACAACGAAAGTTTCAATGGGGCGGCGCCAACTTCCGTGGAGTCCGCTATAGTAACACTGAGAGGGGGGTGGGAGGCGGGAGGAGCGAGTCGACTTCAGGGGTCACCAATGTGACGGGCCAAGAGTAGGTTGTAACTCAAAGGCGAGATGAAAGCAACTGAGTACTTTATTATAGACACATCGAGTATATATATACACTAGGTCCCGGGAAGAAGGTCACAAAGTACAACATGCTATTTCTTGTCGAACCGGCAATCGGTTCTGTTAACAGCTAACAATGAGAAACAGCAGACAGGTTGATGCAAGTTGCTGTCAGTGCGAGGGCATTGCGGAGATACAAAGGATAATATATACAAAAAAGAGAAATGTCGTTAATATGTACGATCGTGTGACACACGGATGGTACAGTTCCTTAATTCATTGGGATGACCACAAAGAGAATGATAGTTACCATGACCATTTCTTGTTCTTGGGTGCAAATCAAACTCCCTTTGTTTTGTTATCGGTTTATGTTGAACGCGGTAGTAAGCCATTGATCTCTGGTGTGTTGTGTTTACCCGATCACAGTATGCAGTTCATAAGATAAACAATTATCTTTACATTGGTATAATTGATAAAATAATCAATGCCATTTAATCTAAGAGATTTTTGTGTCAACTTCTCCAGGCATATTGCCATGTGAAGCCCATGCACCTGAAGCACATGATATAGATAATAAACGGATTTTGAGCGAAGCGAAAAATCTATTTTTGGGTGAGGTAGCCATGTCGTCCTGATGGAAGTTCCTTCGTTAGTAGCTTCCTAGGTATATTTGACTACAGTGATATATCCCAGAGAATTTACCAAAGGTATCCAGAATTATAACTCCTGGAGCGAATATCCCTTAAAAATTTAAAAGGGATATCACGTAATATCAGAGGACGTATTCTTGACACGTCGCATAGCGTTTTCGCTTCGAGGGGAAAAGTGGCAAGAATTATAGGAGAGTCGTTAAAAAGGCGACGCTCCTACTACCGTACTGTAAATAGTGAGCCAATTTGCCACCGCGCGGCGCCACCTAACCATTCTTTGTAGCTTTGTAGGTGTTACAGATACAGTACCATAGGGAGGGATTCATTATCCTTTTGTCAAAAAGAGGGCGGGTCCATCAGGATGACATGGCTACCTCATCCAAAAATAGATTTTTCGTTTCACTCAAAATCCGTTTTTTGGGCTCAGGCCATGTCGTCCTGTTGGAAGTTTACCAGAGCATTAATGTATCTGTGGATTTTCAGTAGTGCCGTTCATCTCGAGATAAATTTTCCTTTGGTCTTCTGGACCTAGAGACACTTGATGTTACCGTTATACATCATTCAACTGATCATGGAATATGTCAGTGCTTCCTGCCCCCTACAGGGAAGAGTCTGGGTAGACTCTAGGAAAAAACCCGAGGATTGTGAGTTCAAGGAACAATCTAGCAAACAGTTTGTATATTAGTATCGTCATATACGTAAAGCATAGTTTGTACTTAGATGGCATTGATCTGTGTAGGTTACTGATACCTCCCGAGTCTGGTTGATAAAAGAGACAGACAGGTTTATATACATGTAGGAAACCTTAATTCAGTAAAATAGACAGTTTAGTACAATCAGTCCTTACCTGTTTGCTTGGAACAGTAGTAACCTTAGTTCCCTAATATTTTCTTAAATATTAAAAGAATCAAGGATGCTCAGACTTTTTTCTTAATCTAGAATGTTTAAAGCAAAGGAGACGCAAATATTCCTTCTATTGTTTATTACAAAAATAGATATCATGGATGTATTCAATTACATCTTATGCAGAACAATTCTGCATAAAAACATGAATAGTAATAACAGAATTAAAATAAGTTTCACCTGAAAAGGAAAACATTAGCCACTCTAAGGAAATATAAAATTTCACTATGTATTCTGCTGTTACCAGGAACACTGTGCATATAAGTATGCCTGGCACTTGTGTCAGTGTATTATGCTTAATGTCACCTGTGTAGAGAGAACAGTCTATAGTGTTATCACTAAACACAATACTCAACATGATATGTCTTACGAGTCTATCATGTACACCCTTCACTAAAAGTCCCAATTAGTGCACTGTTCTTCGCAGTAATCAAGCGGCAGGTTTTCTAACACTGCCTGCCGCCACCACATGAAATTTTATTTCCTGTAATTGCTTCGCATAGTGTTTGAAGAAAAACTCTGGATGACTTCCATCCAGTATAAGCACGAAGGCTTTCAAACGACATCGTCTGAAAGAAATTCAGAGATAAGGCAACCTTTCTCGGATCATGACCTGCGGGAGTACTGTCTGGATCCGCTCTGCGAATAAAATAGGTGATTTTCGCCCTTATCTGTTTCAAGGATAACATTGAACCTGTTGTTTCTCCCCTGAAAAGCTGACCTCCCTTAAAGTCTGAAGTTCTACGAAGATAGACCTTTAGGCATTCCACTGGGCAGAGGGATGCTTCTTCCTTCAGAGGGGAGATTCTCCAGGGACCCCATCTCTTAGTGGGCAGCTCGTTCTTGGCGAGAAACGTTGGGTCCGGGAAGAGGTTCAGTTCTCCGCAGTCTGTGAACTGAATGTGGCCATCATCCCTCGAGAGGGCCACTATTTCGCTAACTCTGGCTCCTGAGACTAGTGCAAATAAGAATATCACCTTTTGAGTCAAGTCTTTCAGCGAGCAATCTTCATTGTTCAGAGTTGATGCTAAGTGGAGAACCTTATCCAAAGACCATGAAATGGGCTTTGGAGGGGCTGCGGGCCGAAGTTTAGCGCAGGCTTTAGGAATCTTGTTAAAGATTTCGTTAGAGAAGTCTACCTGGAAGGCGTAAAGCACTGGTCTGGCTAGGGCATATTTACACGTAGTAATCGTATTGGCTGCTAAACCTTGTTCATGGTGATGGATGAAGAAGGACAAACAGAAATCCGTAGAAATCTCCTTAGGTTTCTTCGCCTTGACAAAGGCAACCCATTTCTTCCAGGAAGAATCATATTGTCTTCTTGTTGACTTTGACTTGTATTCTTCTAATAAGTTAATACTGTCCCTAGAAATTCCGAACCTTTTCTTGACTGCTAAGGCAAGAAAATCATGAGATGAAGGTTCCGGGTTTTCTGTCATGAAGCTGAGACAGTCAATATCTGCACTTGTTGAGTCAGAACTGGATCCGGCAACGGGATCAGCTTCAGGCGTAGTTCCGTTACCAGAGAGAACCAAACGCTGTTGGGCCACTTGTGGGCCACTATCGCTGCTGTCCCTTGAAAGGATCTCAGTTTGTCGAGGACTTTCAGTAGAAGGTTGGTTGGAGGGAACAGGTAGATCTTGGACTATCTGTTCCAATCTATGGACATTGCATCCATCGCTTCCGCTAGAGTATCCTCGTACAGGGCTACATACCGGGGTAGCTTCTTGTTGTCGCTCGTTGCGAAGAGGTCTATTTGCAGTCCTGGGACTTTGCATAAGAGGAAAGAGAATGATCTTGCGTCTAGGGACCATTCTGACTCTATCGGGTTGACCCTGGATATAGCGTCCGCCGTCACATTGCGGAACCCTTGAAGGTGGACGGCTGACAAGTGCCATCTCTTCTTTTCCGCTAGTCAGAGGATGGCCAGTATTACTTGATTTATTTGAGCCGATCTTGAGCCTTGTCGATTCAGGCATCCCATTACAACCTCGCTGTCTAGAACCAGTCGGATGTGGATTGAGCAGCGAGGTTTCAGTTTCTTCAGTGAGAGAAAAACTACCATGGCTTCCAGAAAGTTGATGTGGAAGGTTCTGAAGAGGGGAGACCAGGTTCCTTGGATTTTCCGATGATGAGAGTGACCTCCCCACCCTTCTTTTGAGGCATCCGTGTAAACAGTGACTGATGGTGGAGGCGGTTGTAAGGGTACCTTCTTCTTTAGGTTCATGGCCTCCGACCGTGGCTTGAGTAGGGATCGCAGACGATTTGGTATCGGTCTCTTTAGATCTCTTCGAGCGTTTGATGCGTATTTTCTCCAATCTCCTGATGCATCTTTTAATTGTGCTCTCAATACTGGATCTGTCACTGAGGCAAACTGGAGGGACCCCAACATTCTCTCTTGTTGCCTTCTTGATATCCTGGCGGATTGAAGGAGTCTCTTGACAGATCCTGCTATCTCTTTCCTCTTCTTTGATGGAATGGAAAGGCAGTTCCAGCCACTGGAACTTTTGAGCTGGAGATAGTCGAAACTTTCCCAAGTTGATCTTGAATCCTAGGTGTTCCAGGAACTGGATCACTTCCTTGGAGGCTTGCATGCACTCTTCCTCGGATGCTGCCCACACCAGCCAGTCGTCCAGGTAGGTTACCACCTGAATTCCCTTTAGGCGTAGTTGATGAATACCCTTGGAGCTATGTTTAGACCAAAGGGCATGGCTCTGAAAACGTACTTTCTTTTCTGTAGTTTGAACCCTAGGTAGGGGGAAACTTGACGGTTGATTGGGACGTGCCAGTATGCATCCGTCATGTCTATGGAGACTGTATATGGCCGTTTGGGAAAAAGGGTCCTTATGTGTTGAAACGTCAGCATTCTGAACTTGTAGTTCACTATGAACTTGTTGAGTGGTGATAAGTCCAGAATGACTCTGAGCTTTTCCGAGTCCTTCTTTGGAACACAAGATAGTCTTCCTTGGAATTTGATGGACTTCGCCCTCCTTATAACTCTCTTGTTCAAGAGTTCCTGAACATATTCTTCCAGTATGGGGGTTGAGTTTTGGAAGAATTGAGGGAAGTTTGGTGGAATTGTGTTCCAACTCCACCCTAATCCATTCTTGATTAGGCTGTGGGCCTAGGGATTGAAGGTCCAACGATCCCGGAAAAGGAGAAGTCTCCCTCCTACCGGTAGCATCTCACTTTGAGTGCTGGTTGGAGGATTTACCTCCTTGGCTACGTCCACCTTTGTTGCCCCTACCTCTGAAGGGGCGTCTAGAGGATCCTTGAAAGGAACCTCGAGACTTCGGCCTAAAGGTCGTTGATTGCCTTTCAAAGACTGGGGTGAACGCGGGTGACTGGGTCGCCACCGTTTGGGGCACCAGTTGGAAGGTGGTGGTTGGTTGTGCCACCGTCTGGGGCACCGTGGCCATGGGAAGCTGTTGATGTTACTTTGGACGAGAGGGCACTCTTGGTCGTTTTGATTTATTCTTCGGCTGGGGACCCTCATCAGCGGAAGATTTTCTTTTAGAGGACAAGCCCCACTTGGAGAGGATATTCCTATTCTCCGTTGCGGCTTTGTCCACGACCTCTTTGACCACTTCGCTTGGGAAGAGGTCTTTTCCCCAGATGTTGGAGGCTATCAGCTTCCTTGGTTCGTGCCTCACCGCAGCCGAGGCGAACACGAACTCTCTACAAGCCCTTTGGGCTTTAATAAAATTGTACAAGTCTTTGGTGACCGTCGCCAAGTGAGAATTGGCGAAGACCATGTACATATCTGGGGTGTCCGGGATGTTTGCCATTGTCTCTAACCCAGTTTCCAGTTGGAAGGTGGTGGTTGGTTGTGCCACCGTCTGGGGCACCGTGGCCATGGGAAGCTGTTGATTTTACTTTGGACGAGAGGGCACTCTTGGTCGTTTTGATTTATTCTTCGGCTGGGGACCCTCATCAGCGGAAGATTTTCTTTTAGAGGACAAGCCCCACTTGGAGAGGATATTCCTATTCTCCGTTGCGGCTTTGTCCACGACCTCTTTGACCACTTCGCTTGGGAAGAGGTCTTTTCCCCAGATGTTGGAGGCTATCAGCTTCCTTGGTTCGTGCCTCACCGCAGCCGAGGCGAACACGAACTCTCTACAAGCCCTTTGGGCTTTAATAAAATTGTACAAGTCTTTGGTGACCGTCGCCAAGTGAGAATTGGCGAAGACCATGTACATATCTGGGGTGTCCGGGATGTTTGCCATTGTCTCTAACCCAGTTTGCAGAGACATGGAGGCAGCAAGACGTTCTTTTGTCTCCTGTTCCCTGCGCAGGAGAAAGTCTGACAACTTCGGGAGGTCTTCGCCGAACTGTCGTCCGGCAATGTCTGCCTCCAGCTTCCCGACTGTGAAGGTGTTGTGGACATCCTTCCAGTCTGCATCATCTGATGGAAAAGTGAGGGAAAAGGGTCTACACTCCTCAAGTGTAGGACAAGGTTTCCCTGCCTCAACTGCCTTTAAGGCTGCCTTAACCCTGGATAGGTACGCTCCTCGGACACCCCTTTAAGGGTATACTCGGACGCGAACGACCCCGACGCCAAAAAAAATTCTTGAAAAATCAGTTTTTGCAGTAACCTCTTTTTTTCTTTTGCCAAAAAAAAAAACTTCAATGAATGCTTAAAACAACTGTAAAGATAAATACTACTCATCTGCAGAAAAACTATTTATTATAAATATTTTAAAAAATTAAGTAGAAAAAAAAAGACCTGACATAAAAATTCATAAAAAAAAGTTTATACATATATACACAAATCCTTTTAGGAATTGATTCTTGAATGTTTAGGACACATCTTGATGTATTTTGGATGAAGTCAGACCCATGGAGGTGAAGATCTGAAATGAGAAAAAAAGGGGAACTTTTTTTGGCCAAAAAAATTTGTCCAAATTTCATGAATTTTTTTGGGTACCCAAATGAAATAGGAAGTGGCTAATTTTTTTTAGGGAATAAACATATGTTATCCTAAAATAGAAATATGTAAAAAAATCTTCATTATTTTGTAAATTACATTTATATCAGGGGCCATATCTAAAGGTAATTTTTTGAGTAGTTAGAAATTTCGTAAAAAAATACATATATTTAATATATAATATGATATTTATGCAGGTAAAAATATACCAAAATATCACAAATTCTATAGGGAACAAGAATATATATAGATAGGGCAACTTACGCTTCGGATATGTCCACAAAATGGCCGCCAACCACACTGACTCAGACTCCCTAATCTGCCACTTGAAATGTAGGAAGGGTATGTCAGTTTCAAGGTGTTATTTACTAATCTAATTATTATTGGATATGCATAAAAATTGTATGGTGGGTTGCTGGATAATTGTCGATTATTTTACGGCTATAAAATTAAAATTCTGACCCAAAAAAATTTCTTTGAAGGGAAATAAAATCGAAAAAAAAAAAAAAAAATGTGAAACAATATAATATTTTAGCTAAAAAAATTTGATGATATTCAATCAAAAAAGAAGTAAACAAAATTTTCCGACAAATAAACATCTAGAGGAATCATTACTCTGTGATAGTTCCTTAGTACGTAGTAATTTTGAAAGAAATGGGAAAAAACGAAAAAATGGCAATCACAGGAAAATCGAACACATACCTATATATACGCCATATCTGGCTAAAAAAAAGATAGGCATGGGTAGCCAGATCATCTAGAAACACTTTCCAACACTATAAAAATATAAGTTTTGCGACACTACTTGCCAATTCCTTACGGTAACATGACTAAGCAAAAAAATGCAAAACAAATAAAAAGTGGCACTCGCGGAAAAATGGCTAACATTCTAATATACGGCATTTCAGAAAAAAAAGAATTCAGCCACGTGCTAGGCAAACCATCAAGGCACATTTTCCGACAAATAAACATCTAAATGAATCATTACTCTGTGATAGTTCCTTAGTACGTAGTAATTTTGAAAGAAATGGGAAAAAATGAAAAAATGGCAATCACAGGAAAATCGAACACATACCTATATATACGCCATATCTGGCTAAAAAAAAAAAAGATAGGCATGGGTAGCCAGATCATCTAAAAACACTTTCCAACACTATAAAATTATAAGTTTTGCGACACTACTTGCCAATTCCTTACGGTAACATGACTAAGCAAAAAAATGCAAAACAAATAAAAAGGGGAACTCGCGGAAAAATGGCCATTCTAATATACGGCATTTCAGAAAAAAAAAATTTCAGCCACGTGCTAGGCAAACCATCAAGGCACATTTTCCGACAAATAAACATATAAATGAATCATTACTCTGTGATAGTTCCTTAGTACGTAGTAATTTTGAAAGAAATGGGAAAAAACAAAAAAATGGCAATCACAGGAAAATCGAACACATACTTATATATACGCCATATCTGGCTAAAAAAAAAATAGGCATGGGTAGCCAGATCATCTAGAAACACTTTCCAACACTATAAAAATATAAGTTTTGCGACACTACTTGCCAATTCCTTACGGTAACATGACTAAGCAAAAAAATGCAAAACAAATAAAAAGGGGCACTCGCGGAAAAATGCCCAACATTCTAATATACGGCATCTCAGATAAAAAAAAAGACATGCACGTGTTAGCCCAATCATCAAGGCACACTTTCTAACACAGAAACATGAAAAAAAAATCAATAATATACGGCAATTCCTTACTACGTAGTAAATTTTTACAAATATTGAAAAAAAAACAGAAATTGGCAACCGCAGTTAAATACCCAATATATCAATAACTACGTCGTATCTGACAAAAACAAAGTCACGCATGGGTAGCCAGATCATCTAGACACACTTTCCAACACTAAAAAAGCAAAAGTTTTACGACACTATTTGGCAATATCTTACGGAAAAATGACTTGGCAAAAAAATGAAAAAAAATGAAAATGGGGCACTCGCGGTAAAATGCCCAACATTCTAATATACGGCATCTCAGATAAAAAAAAGACATGCACGTGTTAGCCCAACCATCAAGGCACACTTTCTAACACATAAACATGAAAAAAAAAATCAATAATATACGGCAATTCCTTACTACGTAGAAATTTTTACAAATATTGAAAAAAAACAGAAATTGGCAACCGCAGTTAAATACCCAATATACCAATAACTACGTCGTATCTGACAAAAACAAAGTCACGCATGGGTAGCCAGATCATCTAGACACACTTTCCAACACTAAACAAGCAAAAGTTTTACGACACTATTTGGCAATATCTTACGGAAAAATGACTTGGCAAAAAAATGAAAAAAAATGAAAAAGGGGCACTCGCGGTAAAATGGTCCTCGTGGTGATGAACGACATTTTAACTAAAAAAAAAATCATGCACATGGTAGCCAAACAATCCACCAAGACTTTCCACAACTGATAACCTATATAAGTTGCACCATTCTACGACAATTTCATAATACGTAATAACTTTGATAATTATGCAAATTACCTTAGAAGGGTAAACTCGGTCGCGCTCGACCCCGACGCGTCTCAGAAATCGGGGAAGGAGTACAGCTACAGCAATGCACATCTGGACACTACTAGAGCGTGTAGGGGAGACACCTCCTGCAGGTCGATCACCCACAAATTCAGTCACGGGGGTGAGTCACGTGAGAAAAACCTCTTTTTTTTTGACGCTCGGGGTCGCGTACGACCCACCGTACCTATCCAGGGTTAAACCCTTTGTCCATAAAGGGGAAGGGACGTTTGGGGTCAGCAACAAAAGAAGGGTGTTTTTTGCTGAGAGCCGGCACCTTGGAGCTAGTAAAGGCCCTCTCCTTCAAGGTGTTGGTAAATAAGGCCTGGGCCTTAGAGAGGTCAAGAACAATGACCTCTTTCGGCTCTGTCTCCTCTTTGGACGCAGGTTCCGTCCTCAGACGGACATAGCAATCCGGATAGGCCCCTTTGCTGGGCCAAAACTATATTTCCTCTACTAGGACAGTGCCCAGTTTCTCCGAGACGAAGATCTTCCCCCCTGACATCGGCATATGCTCTGCATACCTCCAAGAATTGACGTCAGAGAAAGCGGGGAGATCCTTGATGTTTAGCTCCTTTGGAGCTAAACGCGTTGCCACTAGCTGATGCATTTCCGTCCGAAGAGAAGCTTCTTTCTTGGACGATTTCTTCTGTATGTCCTGTACCATGGACAAGAGCATGTGCAACATGTTAGTGATTGACTCTAACGGAGGGGGGGGGTCAGAAGAAGAAGTCGAAGGCACCGGTTCGGGAGATGACACCGAAATCGTTTCGGCTTTCTAGGTTTCACCTTCAGGAGGTACATCAGCCTCCTGTTCCAGTTCTTCCAGTAGGAGATTATTCTCAGTCTCCTCTGAGACAACCGACATCTTGTCCTCCAATTGGATGCCCTTCAAGGCATCCAATACATCATATTTTACCGGAATCTGAACAAGGGGAATCTCAGGTTGAGCCTGGGGAATGATTGCATCCGAAGATGCCCTCATCCTTTCATTAGGAAGGCATGGGCCAGAGGTGTTCTTCTGAAAGCCTCTGACCCATTTTTGCAGCGTCTCCCTTGCTGCATCCCTTGACTCTGTAGACTTTTGATCATCAAAAGCCTCTTTCACCAGTTTATCACAAACAGTACATACCTGTGGGTCCAAATACTTGAGAGACCCCTTGATGATTGCGCAGCGAGCATGGGACCCTGCACATATCATGGCCGCAGAAGTTCTTGCTGCGGACCCTGCAAAAGCTGTTCCCACACTCGGGATGCTCCTCCTGTAAAGAAAGAAAAGCATATAAGTATTCGGTGAAATTCTCAGATTTCAACACCCATATTTTGAATATTTTTTAGCTTAGGATAAAATAAGCTAGAAAATAGGAAAGACACCTACATGTGTTTCCTGTCCAGCCCATTGCTATGACCTCCTTCAATATTGAACACTAAATTCTTAATCAAATTTAAGGGAAGATAAACGGATTTTGAGCGAAGCGAAAAATCTATTTTTGGGTGAGATAGCCATGGCGTCCTGATGGAAGGTTCCTTTTTGGTAGCTTCCTTGGGTATAAAACTACTAAGATATTCCCAGAGAATTCAACCACAGGTTATCACAGAATTCTAACTTCTGGAGCGAGTATCCCAAAGGTTTCCCTTTAAGACATCGTATATCAACAGGGGACGCATGTCTGAACGCGCCACATAGCTATCTTCACCCCGAACAGAGTTAATGCTTCGGTGTGTAAGGGTTGAGAATAGCTGGGAGCCGCTCCACAGCCAATCTCACTCGTGGCTACTACTGATACTCGAGACGTAAACAAACGGGCGCCATTGCTCAAATGACGTCATGCCCGTCTTCATCCTGAAGCCAGTTGCTTGCCCATCACCATGATACAGTAGAACAGGGTGGGATCTAAAACTGGACGAAGTAGCAGGGAGGGTCCATCAGGACGCCATGGCTATCTCACCCAAAAATAGATTTTTCGCTTCGCTCAAAATCCGTTTTTTGGGCTCAAGCCATGGCGTCCTGATGGAAGAATACCAGAGAATCAATGTATCGTGGTAGATTTTCCCCTAATAGTAAGTGCCAAGGCATTGACAAAACAGCATAGTAATCTTTGATAAAGGACCATAGGGAAGAAGCATCCTGCCCCCCTTGGCAGTGAAGTTCCCATGGGCCATGCCGACGTCAAAGTGGTATTGAAGGGCTATTCATCCTGATAGAAGAACTTGAAGAACTTGGAGATGAAGCCGAATGTTTGGTATTTGTATAGGAACATTCTGAAAATTAGACCAGTGGTGGTTGGGCACTGTGTATTGAGAGTGATGGTTCATCTCCCGGGTATTAAAAGTAAGTATTCGTGTTGGAACCTTACATAATCAGAGTGAATATAAATTAAGAGTTAGCATCTTAATTTCTTCATAACCATAAGGAAAAGGGGGGATAATAAAACTATGACAGGCATGTATTTCATAGTAAGTAGGAGCTGATTGAGACGCACAGGTAATAAAATAGAAATTTTATTTCACAAATGCAGAAATTAAATAATTTACAGCAATAAGTAAAGTTCATTTACAGTAATTATAATGTACATAGTAATAAAGACTTGCTCTAGAATCTGAAAAGGAATTTCAAATTTATTAGTAGGCACTCGTTCTCGAGGAACGCAAGTCTTTGATTAAAAAACACGTCATGCTCAGGGCATGCGGCACTTGTGTGACAACTATGACATTTCACCTGGGATAAGAACAGTTATAAAAGCACTAAGTGTTTTCGACATCACTATGAATCGCTCGAGGGTCAACATAGGCACCCGAAGAGTTAGAGTCCCAAGTAACTCACTGTTCTACGCAGGTGCAGGTGCAGGTTTCATAACACTACCTGCGGCTACCACAAAATGTTTGACTTCGTGCACTTGTTTCGCATAATGTTTAAAGAAAACTCGCGAGGACTTCCAACCCGTGAAGTTTTTAAGGCTTTCAAAGTCCATACTCTGAAAGAAATTCAGAGATGATGCCACTTTTCTAGGATCATGACCAGCGGGTGTACTGTTAGGATCCGCTCTGCGAATGAAGTAGGTGATTTTCGCTCTTAATTGTTTCAGTGACAGGTCGCTGCCCGATGTTTCTCCTTTGAAGAGTTGGCCTCCACCAAAGTTTGAAGTTCTGCGAAGATAGACCTTGAGGCTCTCTACTGGACATAGAGAGGCATCCTCCTTCAGGGGGCATATTCTCCAAGGGCCCCATCTTTTGGTGGGTAATTCATTTTTGGCGAGAAACGTCGGATCAGGGGAGAGGGTAACTTCTCCTGTATCGGTAAACAGGATGTGTCCATCCTCTCTTGATAATGCCACTATTTCGCTGACTCGAGCTCCTGAAGCGAGAGCAAAGAGAAATATAACTTTCTGAGTCAGATCCTTGAGAGGGCATGAATCATTGTCCAAGTTGGAGGCGAAATGGAGCACCTTGTCTAGTGACCAGGAGATCGGTTTCGGTGGGGGTCCTGGGCGTAGGCGAGCACATGCTTTCGGTAGTTTGTTGAAGATGTCGCTGGACAGATCAATTTGGAAAGCATATAGAATTGGTCTGGTCAAGGCCGATTTGCAGGTTGATATCGTATTGGCTGCTAATCCCTGTCCATGAAGGTGAATAAAGAAGGACATGCAGAAATCAATCGTGATTTCTTTAGGATTTTTTGTCTTGACGAAGGAGACCCATTTCCTCCAGGATGATTCATATTGCCGTCTTGTGGATTCGGTCTTGTATTCCTCTAGGAAGTCCAGACTTTTCTTCGAGATCCCAAACCTCTTCTTTGCGGCTAGGGAGAGAAAATCATGAGATGAAGGTCCTTGATTTTCGATGATGAAGCGAAGACAGTCGACTTCTGTACTTGTTGAGAGAGAACTGGGCCCGGGAGAGGGATCAGCTTGGGCTGCAGCTCCAGGACCAGGGGGTACCAGTTGCTCCGAGGCCACTTGGGAGCCACTAGGGCCGCTGTCCCTTTGAAGGTTCTCAGTTTGGAGAGGACTTTCAACAGAAGGTTGGTGGGGGGGAACAGGTAGATCTTGGACCATCTGTTCCAATCCAGTGACATGGCATCCACTGCTTCTGCTTTGGGGTCCTCGTACGGGGCCACATACCGAGGAAGTTGATTGTTGTCGCTCGTTGCAAAGAGATCTATCTGAAGTTCTGGGACTTGGTGAGAGATGAAGGAGAACGATCTTGCGTCTAGAGACCATTCCGACTCTATCGGGTTTGTCCGAGATAGAGCATCCGCTGTCACGTTGCGGAATCCTTGTAGGTGAACTGCAGACAGGTGCCACTTCTTCTTCTCTGCCAGACGGAAGATTGGGAGAAGCACCTGATTTATCTGGGGCGATCTTGAGCCTTGGCGATTGAGACAACGAACTACCACCGAGTTGTCTAGGGTTAGACGGATGTGGATCGAGGGCGGAGGGGATAACTTCTTTAGGGTTAGAAGGACCGCCATGGCCTCCAAGATGTTTATGTGGAACGTCTTGAACAGGGGAGACCAGGTGCCTTGAGCCTGTTTTTGGTGGGAGTGACCTCCCCAACCCTCCAGCGAAGCGTCCGTGTGGATGTTGAGTGATGGAGGAGGGTGTTGGAGAGGAATGGACCTTTTCAGGGCCTTTGCTTCTGACCACGGCTTTAGGAGAAGTCGCAGTCTGTTTGGAAGCCGTCTCTTGAGGTCTCTTCGAGCGATGGATGCCGAACGTCTCCAGACTCCCGCGGCATCCTTTAGCTGTGCGCGAAGCACTGGGTTTGTCACTGAGGCGAACTGTAGAGAGCCTAGAACTCGTTCCTGCTGGCGTCTTGAAATGCGTTTGGATTTCAGCAGTCGTTTGACAGACCCTGCTATTTCCTTCCTTTTCTTCTGGGGGATGGAAAGGCGGTGTGACTGAAGGTTCCAGTGGATTCCCAACCACTGGAACTTCTGAGCTGGAGAGAGGCGAGATTTTTTTCTCGTTGATCTTGAATCCCAGGTGTTCTAGGTACTGGGTGACTTTGTTGCAAGATTTTACACAATCTTCGGGCGATGGAGCCCAGACTAGCCAGTCGTCGAGGTAGGCCATCACCTGGACGTTTCGTAGGCGGAGCTGTTGTACTATGGCATCCGCCAGTTTTGTGAAGATCCGAGGGGCCACGTTGAGGCCGAAGGGCATGGCCCGGAAGGCGTAGCTTTTCCTTTGGAGTCGAAATCCTAGGTAGGAGGAAGCGTGATGGTTCATTGGAACGTGCCAGTAGGCATCCGCCAGGTCTATGGAGACCGTGTAGGAACCTCGAGGCAGAAGGGTCCTTATCTGTTGAAGAGTCAGCATCTTGAACTTGTCGTTCGCTATGAACTTGTTGAGGGGGGATAAGTCCAGAATGACTCTGAGTTTGTCTGAGTCTTTCTTGGGGACACAAAACAGTCTCCCTTGGAACCTGGTGGACTTTACCTTCCTTATCACCTTCTTGTTCAAGAGATCTAGGACATATTCTTCCAGAAGAGGGGTTGATTGTTGGAAGAATTGCTGGAAGATTGGGGGTGGTTGAGTCCAACTCCAGCCTAGACCCTTCTTGACGATGCTGTGTGCCCAGGGATCGAAGGTCCAACGATCCTGGAATTGGCGGAGTCTTCCTCCCACCGGAAGCACTTCATTGCTTCTGGTGTCCCGAGGGCTTGCTGCCTCGGCCGCTAGCTCCCTTTCCTCCTCTGCCTCTGGAGGGACGGCGAGAAGCGTCTTTGCTTGCACCTCTGTATGAGCCTCTACCTTTGGGACGAAAGGTAGTTGACTGTTGCTCGAAAGCAGGGGTGAAGACCGGTGACTGTGACAACACCGGTTGGGGGACCAATTGAAAGGTCTGTTGTGGTTGGGCAACCACTTGGGAGGTAGCGGGTCCCGGAAACTGACGTCTTTGTTGACGTTGCTGGGGTTTCTGTTTTTGGGATTTCCTCTTAGGTTGAGGTCCGTCGTCCTGAGAGGGTTTCCTTTTCCTGGACATGCCCCACTTGTGGAGAAGGTTCCTATTCTCCGTGGCGGCTCTGTCGGTGATTTCCTTCACGAGGTCAGAAGGAAAGAGGTGTTTACCCCAGATGTTGGAGGAAATCAGCCTCCGGGGTTCGTGTTTCACGGTGGCACCTGCAAACACGAATTCACGACAGGCTCTCCGAGCCTTTATGAAGTGGTACAAGTCCTTCATCACGGTCATCAGGTGGGATTTGGAGAGTACCATGTAGTGGTCTGGTACTCTGGTGTCACAGGCCATAATTTCAAGTTGGACTTGATGAGATAAGGATGCTGCGAGCCTCTCCTTCGTATCTTGTTCCCGACGAAGGAGGTGATCGTTGAGCTTAGGGAGGTCTTCATTAAACTGACGTCCGGCGACGTCAGGATCTAGCTTTCCCACGACGAAAGTATGCTGGACATCCTTCCAGTGTCGAGCGTCAGGGGGAGTTACTATGGAGAAGGGTCTGCACTCCTCCAGTGCAGGGCAGGCTTTCCCCTCTTCCGCAGCTTTAAGGCACGCAGCTAAGGCCTTTTCCAGGAATGGAAGAATCGCACTTTCAGGTGCGACATAAGTAGGGTGCTTCTTGCTCAGGGCCGGAAGCTTAGAGCAGGTAAAGCCCCTACTCTTGAATGTGGTGGCTAGCATAGCCTGGGCCTTTGCGAGATCGAACACTATCTCTTCCTTCGGTTCGGTCTCTTCCTTCGAGGCAGGTTCAGAACGCAGACGGACGTAACAGTCCGGGTAGGCCTCAAAGTTTGGGAAGAACTCCACGTCTTCCAAGGGGACCGTGCCGATCTTATCGCTGACGAAGATCCTGCCGGTCGCGATAACCATATGCTCAGCATACCTCCACGGGTTGGCATGTGAGCAAGCGGGGAGATCCTTAACCGAAATCCTCTTCGGTTCTCTGGATCCCATCATGGACCTGATGAACTCCTGATTCTCCTTCAACCTGTCGTCCATGACGGCTCTAATCAGTCGGATCATTTCTTGAGTGGAAGAAGAGGGATCCGGGGTCGAGGAGGTAGACGGAATAGACACTTCCGTCGGTGTAGGAGTAGGAGCGGGGATGGAAGGAGGAGCGACCTCTTGCTCCGACTCGGCGTATTCCACCTTGTCTTCGTCATCTTCGGCTCCTTGAGCCATAAGCGTCTTCTCCGTGTCTTCCGAGACATCCGACATCTGTTCGTCATTTTCGGAATCCAGGCGGCACTCATGCATGGACTGAGCCATGACAACATCAGGTTCCACTGTAAGTTGGACAATGGGAATCACGTCTTTGGGTACCACTGAATCAGGGGAGGCCTTAGGGAACAGGAGTGACCTCAATTCTTCGGTGGCCAGGTAAGGTCCGGTGGCATTTTTCTGGAAGCCACGCACCCACTTGCGTAGCTTTTCACGAGAAATGTCTCTGACCTCCGCTGAGGGAGGGTTATGGAAGGCTTCAACTAGGTAAGCCTGGCAGACCGTACAGTTCAGTGGATTCCAAAACTTCAGATCCCCTTTCTTGTCGGCACAAGGGGCGTGAGTCCTGCAAGCCGTATGCCCGTAAAACTGCGGGCGTTTCACAGCGCAGAAGGCGAAGTCACACTTCATCTGCTCCTCCTGTGGAAGAAAGAGAAAATGAGTATGGGGGAGTCATAAGAATGGCTCTTAAACTAAGTTAATATTAATTATTAATTTTAACTTAATGAAGGGTGTGATGCATAGAGATTGAAATAGTAAAGGAGAACATACTCCATGCATCTCGCCCGGCTGGTTACCGTAAGCTTTGTCCTTGGATAATCCGAGAGACCGAAGGCACCGGATAGTATTCCTTAGAGTTCCATAGGGCAATGGAATTCCGTGGAAAAACCAAGGGTAAGATTGGGACCGAGATCATTCGGTCCCAAACTAGGGGCTAGAGGGCCTCCTTTTTAGGTAACTGCTTCCGGCAACCAGCCGTGCTAAGATGCACGCAGCATGCTGGAATTTAGAAGAATGCAAAGAGACAGCATGATCCCTAACAGAACAGTACCAAGGTATTGATCTTAATAGTGGAAACAGCCCATCTGTTTGCGGTATAGGGCTATCAGTATCATATGATAGCTAGAAGAAGGGGGTGCAAGTATTCTTGACGCCTCCGGAGGTTTCCGGCAAGCCGCCGGCATGCCGGAGGTCGCTCCGACAGAGTTTTTGGCATTAAGACAGACAATATGTAAGTCAAGGGTATACCAGGGTGGCGGCCGCCGGTACAACGGCGGCACGCCGGCAGGGGAGCGGTGGCTCCGGCAGTCGGAGGATGCCGGTTTGGTGACTGGGACAATGTTATAGCGGAACCGGGTTGCCGGCAATAGATGCCGGCACTCCGGCGGCCGACCGGTGAGCGGACGACAAGCTAGGAGGGAGGAGAGCCGCCGGTAGGAGCCGGCGGCAGTCGGCAGTCCCCCGGCACATAGGGGGCTGTCGGCAAGGGTAGGGAGAGTCACCAAGGTAGGAGGCGGGTATCGCCGACAGTGGAGGCGGCAAGAGACCAGCACCCGGATAGTGAGAGAGACAGGGGGGGGGGGAGGGATGCAGGAAGTTCAGTCATGGACTCCGGACATCCCCCCCCTGAGAGGGTGTACCCATGATAGAGACAGGCTCTATCATCCAGGAGCAGGGGTCACTGAGGACCGGGAGCTAGGTAGCCCAAGGGAGGGCTAGGGGACACCCAAAGAGGGGAGCCCCCCATATGCAGAACACATCTAGAGACTAACCCCATAGGACACTATGAAGGGTATATGTACCAGAGCGGACTGCACAGGGAAGCTCGGGTAGCCCTACTACTCCACCCTAAGGAGGAGTTGTAGGACAGGGGACAGATGGGTATAGACTAACCTAAGCATAGGCTAGGCTATACAAGAGATAGGTGGGGAGGGGAGTAGAGAGAAGTCTTCCAAGGAAGGGTTTCTGTACCAGAGCGGCCACTAGGGAAAGGGAGGACACTCCCTAACCTAAGATAAGGCAGACCGGCTGAAACGGTGCATGGGTACAGTTTCAGCAGGGAACAGAGAAACCTTCCTAACCTAACCTAGATCAGGGCTAATAGTCCTGAACTAGGAAAGGTAGAAGACATATCGCTATCGCAGGATAGTCATAGACTAATCCTAGCCATAGAGGTAGGGCTAGCCTAACCTCACTCTCGGACGCAACCCTAAGGGGGGTTCATTCCCATAGGGAGGACTGAGAGGCGATAAATACTCCATTAGAGACTTGATCCCTTTACTCAGAAAGGGAATCAAGGCTAATTAGAGGGAATGCCAAGGCAGGGGATGAAGGAAGCATATAGGGGTCCTACAAGTAGGTTAGGTTAGAAAGAGACACTAACTAACCTATCCCCTATATGGTCCCTGAAGGCGAAAAACATTGCATCACGGTCGAAAGTATTGTAAAATAATGCCACTATCTTCATAACTTAGCCTAGGATCACTAATAAAATCATGCATGAACACTTATGTACAGGCGCTCTGGCCTGGGGGCTATAGTAGCCGACTGGTATGAGGTCAATCGATGACCGATAAAAAGCGTCGAAACACGATATAAAAGTTCCTAGCTATGAAGACTAAATAAACTAATGTATTCGATTAGTAAATAAGGCCGGAAGCGTTGTTGTGGCTAACTAAATAAGGCATGCATAACAACAACGACGCCATAAAATGGCGGGTCCGGTAGAGGCACAGCTCTGCCACAAAACAGCAATTATCTCGGAAAGTAATATTTACTTTACGGCCAGAGCTTAACTAAACAATACTGGAACCTTGTACTCAACTTTCCAGAAGATGGTGAGGCTGAAGGTTGCGACATAACGTAGATGCAAATCGATAAATGAAGCACAGGGAAAATCCGTCTAAGTAGGGCAGCTACTAAACAAAGGATGAAGACGGGCGTGACGTCATTTGAGCAATGGCGCCCGTTTGTTTACGTCTCGAGTATCAGTAGTAGCCACGAGTGAGATTGGCTGTGGAGCGGCTCCCAGCTATTCTCAATCCTTACACACCGAAGCATTAACTCTGTTCGGGGTGAAGATAGCTATGTGGCGCGTTCAGACATGCGTCCCCTGTTGATATACGATGTCTTAAAGGGAAACCTTTGGGATACTCGCTCCAGAAGTTAGAATTCTGTGATAACCTGTGGTTAAATTCTCTGGGAATATCTTAGTAGTTTTATACCCAAGGAAGCTACCAAAAAGGAACCTTCCATCAGGACGCCATGGCTTGAGCCCAAAAATATCATTTGATATAAAGTGTCTTCTTAACACTATCTTCTAGGTTCAATATTGGGGATTTTAGTAATGGTTATCAACCATTAAAAGATAGAGAGAATCACTCTCTTAGATGTGATGGTTTCACAATAGGCTGCCCATGAAGCACCTTGTAGGTTGGAAAAATTTTTATGGGCTACAGCACTGACTTCCGGCGGCATGCCGCCAGTCCTGCTGGCCCTGCCGGCACATGCCGGCATGTTCTGGGCTATTGAAGGCAGGTACTGTCTTCAGAGTAATGGAAGGCAGGTCGCCGGCCGGCAGCCGAAGGATCCCTCTATCAAGTATGAACCTGCGGCAGCCGGCGGGGAATGTCTAGACTTTGGGTAGCCGGCTGCCGGCCGACAACCTAGTTGCCGGCAGCCGGTCATAGTATGCCTACTGCCGTTGGGTCGTCGATCAGTGACGCCCATGGCAAGTGGCGGCAGAGCAACTGCCTGCAGACTGATGACCAAAATGGCCTCCGGCAGCTACCGGCCCAGTATAAGGAAAGGCAGAGAAAAAGAGAAGATGGAGGAAGGCAAAGGCTCAGCCTTGCCGGCCTACATCCGGAATGAGGGTTCAAATGGAAGAGGGAATTATATTCGGGCTTCCATCCAACCATATCCCATCCATATAGGATATGGAAGGCAGTCCAAGGGAGGAAGGGAGGAAGATGAGGGAGGGTACCTGCCGGCAGCCGGCTCAGCCGGCGGCAGACAGGGAACCTCAGGCCAATTCTTCAGATTACCCATAGAGTCAAATGTAGAATGACGGCCAGGGTGTGTGATGGCTCAGCCAACACAAAAGGGACAGCGGGGAAGGGGCAAGGGTCCTATAGGTAAGGTAATACCCGAAGGCATTACCTAACCTGATGGATTATGATCTCATATAAGGTAACCTTATAGTTGGGGAATTCATTTCCCCAGGTTGGGTTAGTAAAGTGAGAAGGCAGCACAAGGACGCAGTCTCGCAAGAGAACAGCATCTCGTACCAGAGATCTTAGGCAGTGGAAGAAATCATTTCTTCGGCCTAAAATTTACCAGCACAGAACTGTCTGCTAGGCCATGGAAGGAGGAATTGTCATATAAAACCTCCAAGGTATGGTCTAGGGAGGTCTAGCCTCCTGTAAAGGTGACCTAACCTGACTTGGGAAATCATTTCACCAAGATAGTCAGTTGCCTAACACAGACATTCTACTCTGATGTCCCGTTCTAAGCTCAAAAACCGACTCAGTGGTTAAGAGAAAGAAACGGAACACCCCAGTAAAGATTTGCCAGAACTCAGTTCAAGGCAAAGCTAACCGAGGATAGCCTAGGCTAATCAGAGGGAAGGGGAATTGCGCTTAAATCTCACCAGGAGATTAGTATCGACTTAAAAGGTATAGGAGGTGTCAGTCTCCCCTTAAAAGACAATACAAGAGCAATTGTGGACATGTATGAAAGTATACTAAAGCCTCTAGGCTAGAAGCCTAGGAGCAGTGAGAATCGTTCACCGACACTATTGCCTGGGCTTCAATAAAACTTTACCAGGAAGGTTATATCATGCATGAAGTGTGTAGGTGCCTAGGCTAGGAAGCCTAGCACTCGTGAGGCTCGATCATAAATAGCAAAATCCACGACAACAATGACATAATATAAAAATCCCTAGTTAAATTTCTAAATAGCTAAAGTTATTAAAGCAATAATGCCGGGAAAATCATTCTGGCTAACTAAATGTACAAGAAAGAACGACCGCGTCCATGACGCCATCCGGCTGGCAACAGCTCTTGTTACGTTAATTACGATCTCAATCGAAGAGTAAAACTGGCAAAAGCTTACATTTACACAATTCAAAGATATTACTTAACTTTCCAGAAGCAGATGAGGCTGGTGAAGACATCATAGCGACTAAATAACTCCAAAATAGCGAGAGATAACACGGGATAACACCAGTCAGCAAAGCTATGGGAGAAAGAATGGTTAGGTGGCGCCACGTGGTGGCGAATTGGCGCACTATTTATAGTACGGTAGTAGGAGCGTCGCCTTTTTAACGACTCTCCTATAATTCTTGCCACTTTTCCCCTCGAAGCGAAAACGCTATTAGGGGTGTAGATAGTTATGCGACGTGTCAAGAATACGTCCTCTGATATTACGCGATATCCCTTTTAAATTTTTAAGGGATATTTGCTCCAGGAGTTAGAATTCTGGATACCTTTGGTAAATTCTCTGCAATATATCACTGTAGTCAAATATACCTAGGAAGCTACTAACGAAGGAACTTCCATCAGGACGACATGGCCTGAGCCCAAAAATAATGATAACAATTCGACAATCACATGCACACTAAAATAAAATAAATATTTACCTCATCGTTATCACAAATCTTTAAATGACAGAGTTTGTGGCCTCTAACGTGTCATATCACTAATAAACACTATTTTGTCATAATACGCAAATAAACCCTTTTCTACTACTGCCACGTCAGCAATAAATGCATGATAAATATTTGCGCTGTCATTTCTATTTTCTTGCAGGGTTAACTGAAAAATAGTGGGGGGAGAGGTCTTGAAACCGGTTTCAAACTATCCCCCTGTAATCTGAAACCGGTTTCAAATTAATGGAGGTTAGCTTGAAACTGGTGGTAGCTTGAAGCCTTTTCACCGGTTTAAGATAGAATTATACTCGTAGACGTCTCTGAGTTAACTGCTGCCCTTGTGGAGAGTTTTTTTGTGCCAACTTCTGTGATCTAGCATTCGTATTCCATTTGCAACGCTACTATTTTTAAGAGAAAACAAGGAATCCCTGGAAGATCGCATATCATCAGAACCCATGCTCCTGATTATCATCTTTTACATTTGAGACTGTGTTCTGGAAGATTTATCTCAGACCTTTTGGAATTCATCATTTTCTGTCGCCATCTAAGTTACATAATAGAGACATAAATCTCAGGCTTGTATTATTTCTACTAATTTTGAGTAAACTGTTATCAATAGGTGAAATGCAAATATTTTATGAGTCTTGTAAGATGTAAATAATATTAGTCTTAAATATAATTATTGTTACATTTTATGGATATTATTTTCTTTTGCTGCTACTGTTTCTATTTTTCATACTGTTTTGATATAGCTGACTGTAACAACTCCTAAGATCACCTACTCATTTTACTGATATTGTAAGGACACCAATCCCTTCGTCGTCCAGAAAATCGACAAACGACTTATTTATTTGAATTCTCTTTTCGCCACACTGTGGTTTCCCATGTATATATATTCCGCTCTACCAGAGCTACATTTTGATATATGTATCATTTCATAACATGTTTCTGTTAACCCATAATTCATATATTTGTAAGTGTAAGAAAACACATAAATTTTGGCAGGCACTTCAATCTGAGTTGGCGCCAGCTTCATCCTACCTTTCCGTCCGCACCTTGTAATATACTTCCGTGCACATTCGAATAAAGTATCAGTTGATCTTGGTGACGCTTGTCTCACTGTCCTTACAACTGGTGACCCCGGAGTGACAAGTAGCATCAGCGGTTTTGGCTTTGCCATTAATGGACTTATTACGGCCGTGCTACCTTCTTCATACTCCGTTACCTTAGGCACGAGCCTGCCTTTGGTTCTCCCACACTTCGCTGAACGTAAGGCAGTAGGATGAGCTTAACCGACATATCAACTTCTCACCTCTTCGCCGACTCGTCGTCTGGCCACGATGCAGGAAGCAACACGCCCATCGCACCCAACGCCCTCGCCTCCACGCCCAAAGTCAAACTGCCGCCCTTTTCTCAACACAACACCGCTTCCTGGTTCATGAGAGCGGACGTGCTCTTCCGCGTCGCTAGACTCAGCGACTCCTGCGCCAAGGCTGACATCGTTCTCACCTCCATACCTGAAGAGGTATTCGACAAGATTTCCCCATGGCTCGACGCCCAGGCCGGCCAAGTTTCATAAGGCGACCTGAGAACGAAACTCATCGGTATCTACTCCCTCTCTGTCTCAGCAAGGGCACAGAAAGTACTGGACCTCGCCGGCAAGCCCATGGGTGACACCTCTCCTGTCGAGGCGTGGGACGAGCTAACCGGCCTGCTTATGCTCCCCGAAACAGACAGCAACGGCCGACGACGTGAGATTAGCTTATCTCGCGAAATCTTTCTTCGACGCTTACCACAGGACGTACGGGCCCAATTGACAGACGCCGACACGCTCCCGATGAACGAACTCCTATCGAAGGCTCAGAAGCTCCACGAGGCCTCCAAAGCATCTCGCCTCAGAGCATCATCGTCAACACCGCCTCCGTTCTCCTCCTTCAGCAGCTGCTCTTCCATAGACTCCTCGGCAATGGCCCTTGAGGACGACGAGATCAACATTCTATCAAGAAAGAAACCACCGCAACCGACGCGACCGAACCCTAGGCCTAACCCGGCATGGTGCTTCTACCACCAACAGTTCGGCGGTGACGCCAAGAAATGTAGAGCACCATGCAGTTTCCCTAGAAGATGACGCCAGAAGCATCCACCTACCACCATCGCAGCCGCAGTTAACCAAAACAAGATTGGTTTCTGTATCCTCGATACCATTTCCAACCGTAGACTCATGGTGGACACCGGCGCAATGCAGTCAACGTTCCCTCCTTCGAAGTCCGACCTAAACCGTGGTCCCGACAAAAACGCTCCCTCACTCATCGCCGCCAACGGATCTCCCATACGGTGCTATGGGATCAAGACCCTCAAGATATCTATCATGGGCCGTTCGTATTCTTGGCCCTTCGCTATCGCCGACGTCAATCGCCCCCTCCTCGGTGCGGATTTCCTCGCCCACCATAGACTCCTCGTCGATGTCGCTAACAGATGTCTCATCGACACGGGAACCTGCCAGTCCCGCGCCCTAGAACACGGCCCTGCAACAATGTCCGTATCCGCCGTAACGACGCATCCCTACGCCGACCTCCTACGAGAGTTTCCCGAGGTTTTCAAGCCCGAGCTTCGACACTCGCCAGGTTCCCCGTCTAAGCATGGTATCTACCACCACATCACAACGACAGGACCTCCCACTCACGCCAAATTCCGCCGCCGCCCGCCTCAAAAACTGAAGGATGCCAAACGCGCCTTCGCGGACATGGAACGCATGGGTATCTGTAAGAAAGCATCGAGCCCCTGGGCATCACCCCTGCACATGGTTAAAAAGCCGGACGGGTCCTGGAAACCTTGCGGCGACTGCAGGCGCCTCAACCTCATCACAACGCCCGATCATTACCTGCTGCCCAACATGCAGGACCTAACGAACGCGTTGCACGGCGCAAAGTTTTTTACCAAGATGGACCTCCTCAAGTCTTATTTCCAGGTCCCCGTATTCCCGGAAGATATCCCGAAAACTGCCATTGTAACGCCGTTCGGATCCTACACCTTCGCATACTCAACCTTCGGTCTACGCAACGCCGGGGCGACCTTCCAACGACTAATGGATAGCATTCTGGGTGACCTACCTTTCTGCGTCTGCTACGTCGACGACATCCTGATATTCTCGAAAACCAAGGAGGAACACCGGGGACACGTCCGCACCGTCCTCAAGCGCCTACAGGAGAACGGCCTAGCCGTACGCTTCGACAAATGCACGTTCGGTGCGGATGGAGTGGATTTCCTTGGTCACCGCGTATCCTCGCGCGGAGTAAAACCCATGACAACCAAGGTCGACGCCATCAGGAAGTTCCCAATGCCTACGACCATCCGCCAACTTCAGGAGTTCTTGGGAATGGTCAATTACTACAGGCGCTTCATCGCCAGCATCGCACAAACCCTGTCACCCCTCGACGACGTCCTGAAAGGAAAAGCGAAAAAGCTCGAGTGGGGTTTGCCCCAGCAACAGGCATTCGCTCGGACGAAGGAGGCCCTTGCGAATGCAACCACCCTGGCTCATTTCGACGACAACGCGCCCCTGCGACTAACGACCGACGCCAGCAACGTCGCCTGTGGGGCTGTGCTCGAGCAACTCGTCGATGGTTCTCCTCGACTGCTGGCATTCTTCAGCAAGAAATTGAAACCCGCCGAAACAAGATACAGCACCTTCGATAGGGAACTCCTCGCCGTCTACCTCGCCGTCCGCCACTTCAGGCACATCTTGGAGGGTACCCCCTTCACAATCGCGACGGACCATCAACCCCTCGTACACGCCTTCACGAAATCGACGGACGCATGGTCCTCCCGACAACAACGTCATCTCGCATCAATCACCGAATTCGGGTGCACCTTACGTTACGTCCCAGGAAAGAAAAACCCAGTCGCGGACGCCCTTTCAAGGATTGAAATTGACGTGATCCACCTGGGAATCGACTACGCCAATCTCGCAACCGAACAACGCTGTGGAGGATTTATTTTTGCTTTATTTTAATTTCTGTTTTTTGCCAAATCCTGAGAGAGAGAGAGAGAGAGAGAGAGAGAGAGAGAGAGAGAGAGAGAGAGAGAGAGAGAGAGAGAGTGGTAGTTAGCGAATGATTGTTTGTAGTGGGAAAAACTGTCGGTATATTTGAGGTTGTTTGTTTACATTTTTTAGTTAGGTTACGACAGTGGTGAATGTTTCGGAGCGAATGCTTTTTTTGATTGACTGCGTCCTGAGTCAGTTGTGTGAACGCTGGATTTATTATTTTTCTTTACCAGCGAGGAAGTGATTATTGATTTTCTGAGTAAGTACAGTTTTGTTTATCTTTGCTTGTCGTGATTGTGAATGATAGGAACAATTTATTATCTATCTTTGATTATAGTGCGATAGTTGTTAGTTAGGAGTGTTCATAAGTGTTTTTCTTTTTTTATTTTGGCAGGCCGTGATTCCTCCTTTGGAGAGACCGAATTTTGAAAGTGGATTTACTGTTGATGACCTGGCCTGGAATTGATTATATTTAGACTGCTCTTGGATTGATCGCTTGTTGATGATCTGGCCTGTACTTAATATTGATACGACTGCTCAGATTTAGATAACGTTGATGACCCGGACTGAATGAACCTACGATTGATGATGATGACGATGTTTATGATGATTATGATGATACCGCACACAAACCAGACCAATTAATACAATTGTGTATATCTGTGTTCCGGTTGCTGCAGAGTTGATATTTTTGCTATTAAAGACTGTTGGCCCTTGTGTGGACGAAAGTGTCCACTCAGAATCATATGTATATATAATTATCAAATATTGGTTACGGTCTATTTTAGTTTTAAGTTTGTTAGGGTTGTTTTTTTTTATTGGAATGGTGTTAGTTTATTGTATGTTTAGTCTCCAAGTTTATGATTTATTTTAGTTTTAAGAATATAGTGTTAAGGTTATGTTTTGTTTTGTTTGTTGTCCTTTTGTCCAAGAGTCCCGCTGCTGATAACGTAAGGGGAAAGGTTGTATTGAGGAGTCATTTGTCAGTAAGTAAGATTCAAGGATGTGGGGGTTGTTTTGTAACATCCCGCTACAACGCACCGACCGAGAAGCACAGGATCACCTGACGGGGCCATCCGCGCTCAGGATAAGTGCGATTCCCCTCGGACCAGCAGGAATAACTATTCTTTGCGACACCAGCACGGGCCGCCCACGTCCCTGGGTACCAGCCGCCTGCAGAAGAAAAATATTCGATATCATCCATGGACTTTCACACCCCTCAGGACGCACCACCGCTCGCCTTCTGTCTGAAAAGTTTGTCTGGCCAGGGATAAAAAAGGACGCCCGGGACTGGGCGAAGTCATGCATCAACTGCCAGTCAAGCAAGGTCAGCCTTCACACCGAGTCGGGGGTAGGCGATTTTCCCCAGCCAAAAAGACGTTTCGGCCATATACACATCGACGTCGTGGGACCATTGCCCCCTTCTGGATCCGCTCGCTACCTACTTACGATCATCGATCGCTCCACGAGGTGGTTGGAGGCATCGCCGATGACCGAAGCTACGACTCAAGCATGCGCCGAAGCCCTCCTGTCAAGCTGGGTGAGCAGGTTTGGCGTTCCTGACGACATCACGACTGACAGAGGCCCCGCTTTCCTCTCAGAAATATGGCTCGCTTTGGCGAACCTGATGGGGACGATGCTCCACAGCACCACGGCATACAACCCCGCGGCAAACGGCATGGTCGAAAGAACTCACTGCGTCCACAAGGCGCCCCTGATGGCGAGCTGCACCGACGGGGACTGGAAATCACGACTTCCTTGGGTACTCCTCGGCCTTCGCACCGCCCCTCGCGCAGACGGCGAACCTTCGCCCGCCGAAAAGGTTTACGGGGAAGTGCTCGCAGTTCCCGGCGAATTCTTTCCCTCATCAACCGACGACACGCAGCTGGATCACCTAAGGGACATCGCCAGGAAGTTCAGGCCGTGTCTCAAAACTTACCAGGACAGAACCAAGCACTTCAAGCCAAAAAGCCTGGATGACTGCAGGTACGTTTTCGTCCGTGTCGACGCTCATCGACAACCACTGACTAGACCTTACCGAGGTCCCTACCGGGTAATTAAAAAGACAACGAAAGCCTTCCTTCTCGACGTCCATGGCCAAGAGGACTGGGTCTCAATAGACTGCGTGAAACCAGCGTTTCTCGAAGGAAGCGACACCGCCTCCGCTGGACCTGGCAGATCCAGAGTTCCGCCTCAAAACAAGCCGGCCAACGAAAGAAAAATCATCAAATGACGATAAGAGGAAGAGATCCTTACACCGACCGCCAGCGCGCCCCTCCGTTCAAAAACAAGAGGGACCCTCCAACGCCCGAAAAGATACGAAGATTGATCATTAGCCCTCTACGCCGCCCGATGTCTTGGGGGGGGGGGAGTACTTGTAAGGACACCGATCCCTTCGTCGTCCAGAAAATCGACAAACGACTTATTTATTTGAATTCTCTTTTCGCCACATTGTGGTTTCCCATGTATATATATTCCGCTCTACCAGAGCTACATTTTGATATATGTATCATTTCATAACATGTTTCTGTTAACCCATAATTCATATATTTGTACGTGTAAGAAAACACATATATTTTGGCGGGCACTTCAATCTGAGTTGGCGCCAGCTTCATCCTACCTTTCCGTCCGCACCTTGTAATATACTTCCGTGCACATTCGAATAAAGTATCAGTTGATCTTGGTGACGCTTGTCTCACTGTCCTTACAATATTACTCTAGCATTACTATCTTGAACTTCATTGTAAGCGTTCATTTCCCCAGTCTCATCTTGCATGTCAGGCTTTTCAGGATTCAACTTATCTGATCAAACTACCTTGCAGGTAAGTTTTGCAATCTATAATTCCCTGATTCATTACCATATCTCCTGAGGTATTTAACTTGCCTTATCTTGAGTGAAGGTAGGCTGGCTCTTGGCGTACATGAACTCCCTAAACAAATGTTTTCTCATGTAATCTGGTGTCATAGGTATAACCTTCCCAACCCTACATAATTTTCATCATCATAACTGTTCCCTCAGATTGTCACATACTAAGGTTAGTGTTACCCCTAATCTCTTTTGTATTGAGAACTTTCTGCCTGAATTCCTGTCATATTTTGTTTTTTTGTGGTTTTTCATCGTGCTACTTGTGATACCTGTTATTTCTAATTTATTAAGACAATTTTCTATTCTAATTACGTGTGAGGTATCCATTTATTTCATCGTTTTCTGGGCACCAAATTTATTTGTAACTCCTTCTCTTTGACATAAAATTGGCACTATTGACCTTAGAAGAGAAGATAATTTGGTCATTTGGATGTTAGTTTTGTTTAAAAAGATTAAGAATATAGATGCCAAGATACAAGTGTTAAAGGATTCAGCAACCATAGCTCAACATTCTGGCGATGGAATTAATGCAACAAGACTAGTACTCTGCATATGCTACGAACTTGTTTTATAAACCAAACCTGGGTGTAGGCACCAATAAAGTTATTATATATTAATGCTGGCAAATTACACGACCTCCTGAATAACCAAACCTCTCTGGTTGTTTTTACACAAATCTGTTACACTTGAATAATATCGGAGCTCTGAAAAATTATACAGATCCCAGACGGCAATAAATAAAAACACTGAATACCCAAAGGTCTCGTAAGTACACTCAAAATAAACTGGGTAATTATTATCAAGAACTATTCAGAACAACCTCATACATCGATTCTTAAACAGGGATACCAGAGAACTATGTAAGAAATACTGGTGATCGAAATAATACATACTTTACAAAATAAATATATTCTATAAAAAATTATAACACTTTCAAAGAATTTACACCAAAAATGAATTACTCAGAATATTAAATCTGAACAAAAACTTAGACTAAGACATGAAACTAATACTTATGAAAATTATACAATCCCTTGTCTCACTTGAAATTAATTTATAATAATAACTAATATTGATAATTAATGGCAATAGTTAACCTTTAACACTCTAATGATTAAACTGCTATTGAACTTTACATAAAAGTAACTGATGAACTTACGTGTTCTGGATCACATGAGGTAATTGATCAGTTAAGCCAAAATAAATACACCTCACTGCCTCACCTAAATCTCACAGGGCCAGTTACAAAAATTTATATGATACCATCACATACAATAACTCAATAAATTTGAAATCACCTTCAAAGTTTTATTAACGTTTGAACACACTATACACGATAAATGTTGGGTAAAAACTTATTCACTTTGGAGAGGACACACACTCGAGGCACCTGAGAGAGGGAGGAGGTTGGCTCTTTCACTAAGACAGACTGGTTCTCTTCTGCTCCTATGCATAGCTAGGGGCACATATATATTGACTTAGTTATTCTAGATCCATCTACATAGATTATTCTCGTGGCTAGGTGGCAGGCTCTAGCGACGCCAAAGTTGCCAACTATATCTATCGAAAGGTGAATCTAACCTTGCTTGCAAGGCAACCCTTTCCCAACTAGCTCCGCCCACCTCTGTCCTCGAAACAATAAAAAAGATAAAACTAACTCCGGGTTTTTCAAGAACATTTTAAATACCTGGAAGATATAAATATTGCCTAACTTCTCACAAACATGATGCAATACCTCATGAAAAAAAAAATACATAAGCCCTCGTTCATACCTAGTATGGTTAGTACAGCATACTTAGACGAGACTACATAAGACTTGGTAACAAAATACTTGTAATAAAAAGTTAATTATAAAAAAATAACGTAAATTTACATACACTGCCTTGAATGAAAAATACAATGAAATACACAAATGAAATATATTAATGAAATATTTACTCTACACTACACCAGCTTCGTAAGATAGCTCGCCCAAAATCTTTATTTATTCCAGGCATGAATCCATCGATTCAGCCCGAGATAAATACTCTGCAAACACGTTATCTTTACATGATATATGGTTTACATTAATACAATATGGTTTCAAACATAATGATGACCTAGTTAACCTTTGATTATATTATTCTTCCTTTTTTGTTTTGTTTCATTGTTGATGTCGGCTACCCCCCAAAATTGGGGGAGGTGCCTTTGGTATATGTATGTATGTATTAACAAAACTTGAAGGATTGTGATCCGAGTAGATTGTAATCTCCCCATTCAGTGGTCCATTTATATAAATTTCGAATTTTTGTATCACTGTGACCAGCGCCAGTATTTCTTTTTCAACTGTTGAGTAATCTCGTTGATGTTTCTTCAGCTTCGACGACATAAAACAAACAGGATGTAGAATTCCTTCCTCGTCTTCATGCAATAAGACAGCTTCAATCCCATTATCCGACGCATCCACTGGGATAATGAATTTCTTGTTGAAATTAGGTGCTCGCAGTATCGGTTTCGAAGTTAATATGGCCTTCATCCTGTCGAAGGATTCCTGGCACTTGCTGGTCCATACAAATTTTTTCTTGGGGCTAGTCAAATCCGTCAAGGGAGCAACTACAGCCGAAAACTTCGGTAGAAGCCTGCCATCCCTAAATAACGTTGTAATTGCTTCCTCATTGTACGGGGTGAGGCTTTGCTTATTCTTTCGACATTAGTAACTACCAGGGTGATTAGTACTCTTCCTAATTCAAATCTCAAGTACCGAACTGTTGCCTTTCCAAATTCGCTCTTCTTCAAGTTGATCGTCAGGTGTGCTCCTCACAACTTTTGAAATACCTTTTTCAGGATTCAGAGATGTTCTTCCCAGGTCGATGAATATACCACAATATCGTCGAGATATATGCTTACTCCTACAATCAATCCTAGAAGGTTATCCATCACCGGTTGAAATATAGGCGGGGCTTTAATTAGACCAAATAGCATGACGGTGTATTGATATAACCCAAAGAGGGATATAAAAGCTGATAAAAAATCATATCCATAGTTTGTTGCCATATAGCTGGACTACTTGCAACTCCATAAGGTAATCTCTTTGGTCTAAACAAACCTAAGGATGTGTTTACTGTTCATAATTCTTGTGAACTTTCATCCATGGGAAGCTATTGAAATGCTTGTCTTAAATCTAACTTAGAAAAAACACTGCATCCTGACATAGTTGCAAACATGTCTTTCGGATTTGGTAATGAATGTTGAGCTACCAGCAGTTGTTGATTCAACGTTACTTTGTAATCTCCACATAACCTAACCTGTCCATTTTCCTTCACAATAGGTACTAATGGAGTAGCCCAATCTGAATATGTAACCTTTTCCCAGGAACCTTCATTTTCTAATTTCCTGATTTCTGTTTCAAGTGCACTTTTCAATGCATATGGTACTGGTCTGGGAGCACAAAATCTAGGAGCACTGTCAGGTTTCAAAACTAAAATTGCCTTTGCGTTCTTTACTGTGCCTACTTTATCTTCAAATACGCCTTGAAACTCTGATATGATATTATCCACAGACATTTCATTTTTGTGTTCATCTTGTCTACCTGTAACCTTCAAAATACTAGGCCAATCTAATTTTAAATACTGTAGCCAATCTAAACCTAGCAAAGTTTGTCTATTACCTTTTACTACAGTTGATGGCATTCTCTCTAATTTCTGTTCTTTGTACTGTACTTCTACGTTCGAAGCATTTATTACCTGATTATCAAAACCATTATAACCTTTCAAAACTCTATTTGTACCTTCTAATAACAAATTAGGAATGCTTTTAGCCGTTTTCTCAGACAAAATTGATACATCGGCTGCTGTGTCACCTTGCATAAAAATTGGTTTACCATTTATGATTACTTCTACCATATGTTTCTTTGCATTTTTGTTGACAGAATTAATGCAAAACGCAAAATCAGTTTCTGACCTAACCTGATCATCATGAACATTTTCCGCATTATTCTCTTGACCAATAGTATCAACTGTAGCATTTATTTTCTTTTGCGTACTGTTTAGGGGATCTACAAGCAGTTTCAAAATGACCCATCTTACTACAATTCTGGCATGTATGTCCAGTAGCAGGACATTTCTTCGCATCGTATGCAAGATGAACAGTTTTACCACACCTATAACACTTGGGTTTTTCCTGTTGTTGTGGAAGATTTATTTTTGTTTTATTTTTGTTTTATTTTTATTTTTGTTTTTTGCCAAATCCTGAGAGAGAGAGAGAGAGAGAGAGAGAGAGAGAGAGAGAGAGAGAGAGAGAGAGAGAGAGAGAGAGAGGTAGTTAGTGTATCGATTGTTTGTTGTGAGAAAGACTGTTGGTATAAATGAGGTTGTTTGTTTACCTTTAGCTAGGTTAGGAGAATAGTAAAGGTTTCGGAGCGAATGCTTTTTTGATTTGACTGCTGTTAGAGGCGGTTGTGTGTGAATGCTGGATTTACCTTATTTAATTGATTCTACCAGCATAAAAGTGATTATTTATTTTCTGAGTAAGTACAATTTTGTTTATATTTGCTCGTCGTGATTGTGAATGATAGGAACAGTTTATTATTTATCTTTGATTATAGTGCGATAGTTTAGTTAGCTAGGAGTGTTCGTAAGTGTTTTTGTTTTTCTATTTTCTGAGCCGTGATTCCTCCTTTGAGAGAGATTTTTTTTGTGGAATTCACTGTTGATGACCTGGCCTGGAACTGATTATATTTAGACTGCTCTTTGGATTGACGATTGTTGATGACCTGGCCCGTTTTCTTTCGATTGATGATGATGATGATGATGATGATTATAAGTACCACCCTAATAACCGAGGCAGTTGTGGCAAATTGCCACCCAGTGGACTATTGACCACAAAGCTGTGGTAGTGGGCTGCAAAAGACAGTTAGCAGTGTGTGGACGACTGTGTTGGTGTCCATAAAATATATATATAAAAATACGTATTTTGGTGTTGGTGTGTGGTTTAGTTTTAAGTTTTGTTAGGGTTTTATTTTTGGATTTATATGAATGGTGTTTTGGTTATTATATATTTAGTGTTAAGTTTTGATTAGTTTAAAGTGTTAAGTTTTGATTAGGTTAAAGTGTTAAGTTTTGATTAGGTTAAAGTGTTAAGTTTTGATTGTGGATGGTTTATGATTTATTTCTAAGTTTTAAGAAATATAGTTTTAAGGTTATGTTTTGTTTTGTTTTTTGTCCTTTTGTCCAAGAGTCCCGCTGCTGATAACGTAAGGGGAAAGTTTGGGTTGCAGAGACAATTGTCTGTTTAGTGCGATCAAGGGTGTGGGTGTTGTTGTTGCAACATCCCCCCACATTATTTTGGCGCCCGAACAGGGACAGCCAAGGTGGGATTGAAGCTGGACTCTTTGACGAAGGACTGATAGGATTAGGAATTAGATTTAAGGCTGAAGAACAGGTTAATGAGATGGAAGAACAGAACAAGTTACTGAGGGAGGAATTGCAGTTGGCTAAGGAGCAAGAGGAGAAATTGTTGCATGAGAATAAGAGGCTGAGTTGTGAGAATGAGGAGATGCGAAAGGAATTAAAAGCGCTAAAGGGAACTGTAGAGAGAGTGGAAGAAGCTTTTGAGATGAGGATGTGAGAGAATGAAGAACGGATGGAGAAACGATTGGAAGCTATGATGGGGCAAGTCATGGGGATGTTGAAAACTTTAATGGGTGAAGGTCCAGTCGGAGGAGTGTCCTCAGCTTTGGGTAATGGGTTGATAGTGGATGAGAAGGCTAAGGCTAGTGATAATGGGAAAGGAAGTGATAGTGATAGTAATATTAATAGTGATAGTGATATTGAAGATAAGGGAATTAGGCATAGTAAGGATGAACAGAAAAGTGATAGGAAGAATGAGAAGAAAGGTAAAAGTGATGTGAAAAAAGAGAAGAAAAAGTGACAGGATGAAAGCAAGGATGATCGTGAATGGGTGAAAGTGGTGAGTAAGAAAAGGGCTAGGAAGAGTATAATCAAGGATAGGAGTATGAGTGTGGAATTAGGTTCTTTATATTCAAATGAAGAAGGAAACAAGAAGGAAGGTAGCAGTGATGATAGCAGTGAGAATGAACGTGATGTGTGTAAGACTGTGTTTATGAGAGAGGTACCTCGGTGTGGAAGGTTCAATGAGCATAGTAGTAGGGATGTATATGAATTTTTCAAGGAGTTTGAGAGGTATTGTCAGGATAAGTATGGTGATAGTAAGAGAGTTTGGGCTGGGGAGTTAGGAGAATATTTGAATGGGTATTTGTTGACGATGTATGGTGTGATAATGAGTGTAGGTGACGTTGATTATGAAAGTGTGAAAAAGAGAATAATTGAGCAGGTAAAACGTATGAAAGGGAGTGTTAGGTATAAGCGTAAGAATGATTTTGATGAGGCAAGGATGAATGCAGGAGAAGCTATATCAATGTATGCATGTAGGTTGGAAACGTTAGCTAGGAAGAAGTATGGGGATGAAGGCATAAATGAGAATAAGGAGTTAATGAGGAAGTTTTTGGCGACCATACCTGAGAATGTGAGTGAATTTATTAATTTGAAATGGAAGGAGAAAATGAGGTGGATGCAAGAAAGATTGACATGGGATGATATTTTAGAGATAGTTGAGGATTACGAGTTGGATAGGTGTATGAAAGAAAGCAAATTTGTGAGTGTAAAAACTGGAATGGAGAAAAGTGTGCCAGAATTTGTTAGTTTTAGAGATGCTGTTATGAGAGGACCGATGAGGATAGCTGATCAGGTAGTAGATAGGAGTGTTAGGGCGAGTAATGTGGGAATACCTGTAAGGACAAATGATGGATTTAGGCAAGGGAATCAGGTTTGGAGGGATAGGAGTGCTAGTGTGCAACAAGGTAGGTCAGATAGTTGTATCCGTGAAGAGAAGTGTTATAGGTGTGGGAAAGTAGGGCATAAGAAGAATGAATGTAGATGGGCTCTAGGTGCTTGTTTTGGATGTGGTGAGGTAGGGCATAGAATTAGCGAGTGCAAGAAAGAGAAATTGGGTAAAATGTTATCGGTGTGGTATGACTGGGCACATAGCTAGTGGATGTCGTAGTAATCATATGAATGTGATTTGTGGTAATTGTGGTAAGGATGGTCATTATGCTAGAATGTGCAAGGAGCCGCAGGGTAAGTGTATTGAATGTGGTGTAGATGGACATGTAGCTAGAGTATGTAGGAAGAAGGGATTAAGTCAGCCAAGATGTTCGGGAAACTAGAGTGTAAGAGAGGGTTCAGCTGGGTGAGCTCCTGTGTGTGTGGAAGGAATAGGATCAATGTTCGTGAGAATGGGATGAATAATTGGTTGGAAATGAGTAAGTATGAACCTAGTATGCATGAGAAGTTAGGGCTGGAAAATAAGCAATTAGTTTTAGTTGGATATAGGAAAAAGAAGCGTTTGAAAATTTTTAGTGAGGATAAAGTGCAAGGGAAAGTTATAGGCATAGGTAGGAACCAGAAGAAGTATGGCAAGAGTGTAAATGTACAAGTGAGTGTGAAAGATAAATGTATTAATACAGATGAATCATGGCTGAGTATGAATGATACTTATAGTGAGTGTGGTTTTTCATTAGATGGTGTAAAAGAAAGTATGATGAATGCGAGAGTGAGAGATAGGAGAATGATAAGTAGTATGAATGAATCTTTTATTAAAGTAGAAAATGGTTTGGATGAAATGGATGAATTGCTGACGGAAATAACTGAGATTTTAGGGCCAGATGATACTGAGGTAGATGGGATAGTGCATGGTATATTAGATGATAGAGATTTAAATAGGATTAGCGTCAATGTAGCGAGTGATTGTGATAAGGAAGAAGTGATTGAGAGAGAGTGTATGAAGGCCCAGTTACTCGGAGAAGAGGTCCCGTTCCCGACTGCGACTGGGTAATGAAAAAAATAATGTAAGTGGTTGTGTGAAAATGTAGAAGGATTTGGCAAAGTAAGGGGGGAGGAATGTGGAATATTTATTTTTGTTTTATTTTTGTTTTATTTTCATTTTTGTTTTTTACCAAATCCTGAGAGAGAGAGAGAGAGAGAGAGAGAGAGAGAGAGAGAGAGAGAGAGAGAGAGAGAGAGAGAGAGAGGTAGTTAGTTTATCGATTGTTTGTTGTGAGAAAGACTGTTGGTATAAATGAGATTGTTTGTTTACCTTCAGCTAGGTTAGGAGAGTAGTAAATGTTTCGGAGCGAATGCTTTTTTGATTTGACTGCTGTTAGAGGCGGTTGTGTGTGAATGCCGAATTTACCTTATTTAATTGATTTTACCAGCGTGGAAGTAATTATTTATTTTCTGAGTAAGTACAGTTTTGTTTATATTTGCTTGTCGTGATTGTGAATGATAGGAACAGTTTATTATTTATCTTTGATTATAGTGCGATAGTTTAGTTAGCTAGGAGTGTTCGTAAGTGTTTTTTTTTTTTTTCTGAGCCGTGATTCCTCCTTTGAGAGAGATTTTTTTTGTGGAATTCACTGTTGATGACCTGGCCTGGAACTGATTATATTTAGACTGCTCTTTGGATTGACGATTGTTGATGACCTGGCCCGTTTACTTTCGATTGATGATGATGATGATGATGATGATGATTATAAGTACCACCCTAATAACCGAGGCAGTTGTGGCAAATTGCCACCCAGTGGACTGTTGACCACAAAGCTGTGGTAGTGGGCTGCAAAAGACAGTTGGCAGTGTGTGGACGACTGTGTTGGTGTCCATAAAATATATATATAATTATACGTATTTTGGT
Organism: Palaemon carinicauda; assembly: GCF_036898095.1. Lineage (NCBI taxonomy): Eukaryota > Metazoa > Arthropoda > Malacostraca > Decapoda > Palaemonidae > Palaemon > Palaemon carinicauda. The sequence goes on from NC_090759.1 coordinate 42,611,645, forward strand.
GTTGGTGTGTGGTTTAGTTTTAAGTTTTGTTAGGGTTTTATTTTTGGATGTATATGAATGGTGTTTTGGTTATTATATATTTAGTGTTAAGTTTTGATTAGTTTAAAGTGTTAAGTTTTGATTAGGTTAAATTGTTAAGTTTTGATTGTGGATGGTTTATGATTTATTTCTAAGTTTTAAGAAATATAGTTTTAAGGTTATGTTTTGTTTTGTTTTTTGTCCTTTTGTCCAAGAGTCCCGCTGCTCATAACGTAAGGGGAAAGTTTGTATTGAGGAGACATTGGTCTGTTTAGAGTGATTCAAGGGTGTGGGTGTTGTTCTTGCAACATCCCACCACATTGTTTCTGTGTATAGGCCTGATTCTGATATTTTTTAACATTAGTGTCAAGCCCTTTTCTATGACTAGGCTTTGACATATTCCTTCTCTGATTCTCATTGTTTTTCCACTTGGAACCTATTGTACTAATTTTAGAATTATCCATTCTATTGCTTGTAGAACTACCTATTATGTTGCTTTGCCTATTAGATGTTTCTAAAGCTCTGCCTATTATCAATACTTTTTCTAATGTTAAATCTTTATCTTGCAATAATTTCTTTCTTAGCTCTTGTGATGTGCAATGAGCAATAACTTGATCTTCGATAACATTTTCTAACTCTAGAAATTCACATGAAACAGCTAAATTCTTTAGTCTATTCACAAATGCATCTAAACTTTCATTTTCTTTCTGATATGCCTGTGCTGTAAATTGATATCTTTCAAAAAATTTATTGACCTGAAGAGCAAAATATGTGGTAAGAGCCTTAATTGCAGCTTCACTTTTGTCTTCTGTAGGCTGCAATGTCTTAAACACTTCCCGAACTTCTCTACCTGCTGTATGAAGTAATAGTGCCTTCTTTTGGGCATCCTTCATATTCCCTAATGCTTCTAAATAAATCTTAAATTCGTCACACCACTGTTGCCATCGTGTTGCAACAGAACTGGGTTTAGCTGTGATGCTAAATCGTTCAGGATGTTCAATGTCAAGAGGCATTTTGAGTGCTTACCTTGATACCTAGATTAGGTTACTGTTCTAAAGTCACCTTCTAACTTCCTACCTTTTTGGTATCCTACCCAACCTTAAAATTAACTTTTCTTTCTTGTTTTGTTTGCGTGTGTTTGATGAAATTCCTCAGGTTGGTTGGCTGCATGGGAAATCTTCATTGGGCTTTTTCTTCTGCTCCTGGCCGCTGATCTACAAAGGCTCCAATGTTTCTTCTGCTTCTCTATAATCTCTGCCTGTTTTCTTCCTCCTGTCGTCGCCAGTATAACGTTGGTCATAAGTTGTCTGATGATTTCAGCATTTTACTCACCGGTAAATGAGTTAATAATTATTAGTAATCATCCAGGGGATTCCATCTGCTGTCGCCGATTTTTCTCGGTGGGGTTTAATGATACGTTGGTATTCTAAAAATACATTTAATGGACTTCTTGTGATGGTTACATTGCTCTGTGTCTGCTAACAACCAACTCCCAAGTGAGAGCGTCGAGCGTCTCATAAACAACCTGACAAACCAAAGCATTGCTAACCAACAAAAGAGCATCGCTCTCAAAAGACTTAACTCCTAATCCATTACAAAACTATAAACGGATTTTGAAGCGAAGCGAAAAATTTATTTTTGTGTGGGATGGCCATGTCGTCCTGATGGAAGGTTCCTTTAGGTAGCTTTCTAAGGGATATTTGGCTACAGTGATATTCCCAGAGAATTGACCATAGGTCTCCAGAATTCTAACTCCTGGCGCGAGTATCCTTAAAATTTCTCTTGAGGATATCGCATAATATCAGGGGACGTATATCTTAGATACGACACATGGCAATCTTCACCCCGAATAGTGTTTTCGCTTCGAGGGGGAAGAGTGGCAATACTGAAGGAGAGTCGTTGTCAAGGTTACCCTTCCTCCCATACTATTACAAGGCTCCAAGATGGCGCTCATTCCTTGTAGCATTGAGCATGGTGCTACAGATATAGTAGTTTTGGGAGGGATCTTGCCTAAGCCTTTTTTATAGAAAAGGAGGGCGGGGCCATCAGGACGACATGGCCATCTCACCCAAAAATAGATTTTTTGCTTTGCTTCGAAATCCGTTTTTTGGGCTCAGGCCATGTCGTCCTGATGGAAGTTCCTAAAGTAGCTTCCTAAGGGATATATGTTACTACAGTGATATTCCTAGAGAATTAAACCTTCAGGTCCTAGAATTCTAACTCCTGGAGTGAATATCCTTAAAATTTCTCTCCAGGATATCGCATAATATCAGAGGACGTATTTTTGACACGCCACATAGCAATCTGCACCCCTAATAGCGTTTACGCTTCGAGGGGGACGTGGCAGAATAGAAGGGGGCCCGTAACAAGGTTACCCCGTTCTCGTACTACTATAAGATGGCGGACATTCCTAATTTCGTAGCGATTTCGCTCAGTGGTGTTCCCTGTTGATGTAACTTTTCGATCGATTTGCAAGGATTTTTATTATGCATTCTCCAACTTCTTTTGCCTTCGGAAAGTTGAGCATTGGGTCTTTACAATGAATAATTTTTAGCTCCTGTATCACAGTGAAATTAGAGTAATTTATTGTGTTTAGAAGTTAAGCCTATACCGGAGGCGCTATGGGCGCTGTCGTTCATTAGGCATGTGTTATTTAGTTTAGTAGAACGACTTCCCGGTTTTTAAATAGCATTAATTAATTATATAATTATGTAAGCTATTTAGGCAAATTATGCTTGTAAAGATATTCATAATGTGCATAATTTTCCTTTCTATGTCGATCGTATAGTTAGAGTTTCGGTGAGTGAGGTAACCGAGATCTTGTCTCGCCTAGGTAACCTAACCTAGGAGTTTTATTATACGTTTAGACATTTCCCCGGTTACCCTCGAGTATTGTAATCTCAATTCATGCAGAGATAGTTATCTCTTAGAATTGGATGGAACATTACACGTCTCCCAAAAAAAGATTTAAGGGTAATCCCTCTTCCCTCTGAGTGTAGCCTTAGGCTACAACCTTAATGGGTCGGCCTCGAATTTTTAATTCAGGCATGACTATCCTTCAGTTTTTTCTGCCCTTCCCCTGTAACTGTAGATGCAGGTTTTTGGGTTTTGGCCAGAATCTCAGAGTATTTAGTCTGTGGTCAGTAGCTGACTAGCAAAATGAATAGAATTCTTTTGCTAGATTAGGGTGCCGACATAGGAGGCTAGACCTCCCTAGGCCACTCCTGAAGGGTCTGTACGATATGATGCCTTCTCCCTGTGGCCTAGCAGACTAGTCCTGTGTTCATTGACCCTTAGTTGAAGAATAGAATTCTTCTACTGCAGTTGAAGAATAGAATTCTTCTACTGCTTAAGGGATACTGGCACTAGAACCCCGCTTCCTTACCGTTTAGAGGTGGTGGCGAGGGTGCTACCAACCTCTTTATTGTATTAATCTAACCCTAGGCTAAGGAATAGAATTCTTTAGTCACATGGGATAGTTCTAATACAGGAATGGAGTTTTGTTACGTGAAGCAGGACAGGACAGGACCCTCTTTTCCCTTCCCTTCTATCCCTTCATGTTGGCGAATCCCTGCAACCTTACTGTTGCCGTTAGATGTCAGGATGCCTGAAAACTTAAAACCAATCAATCAATCAATCAATTACTGTTGCCGGTGGGTTGCCGGGATCGACCAGACTCCCTCTCTTCAGCCGTTGTCCAACTGCCAGTAACTATTTTCAGTGTCAGGCAGCCATGACAACTACCGGCCGGCAGTCATGACAACTGCCGGCCGGCAGTCTTGACAGCTGCCGGCCGGCAGTCTTGACAGCTGCCGGCCGGCAGTAATGACAGCTGCTGGCTGGCAGTCATGGCAGCTGCCGGCCGGCAGTCATGGTGGCTGCTGGTGGGCAGCCTGGACAGCTGCCGGCCAGCAGCTGGTGGCCATATTCGCTGTGAGTGGGAAGTCCCTTCTGTTACCAAAGGTTCTTCAGTTCTCCCTTGAACTGCTAGCAATAGTGGCTGCTGCCGGGGTGCTGCCTACCAGGCCGGCACAGATTGGTGCTGACTCAACCGGCATCACGCTGACTGTACTGATACTGCCGGCCGGCAGTGCCAGCTGGCAAGGTATAGACAGGACCTTGCCGGTGACAGTACTGTAGTTGGATGGAAGCTTGAATGTTACATTCTCCCCTTCCATTTGAACCTTCTTTCTGGAGAAAGGTAGTAAAATTAGACTTTTACATCCATATTTACTGTATATATACACAGTATTAGGTAGCCTTTTCTCCATGCTATCTCTCTCTCTTTTAGCTACCAGGCTGGATGTGCCGGCAATAGCTAGCTATGCCGACAACATGCCGGCGAAACTACAGTATATGTTTATACAGATAATTAGTATATTTGCAGTATAGGATATACTACAAATGGAGAGCTACTGTATATATAAAATTAGTAGTGTTTTCCAATATATTTTGAGTATCCTACCCAAATATTTGTGGAACCCAATCTCATATTGAAAGAATTTAATATCTTCAATATTCTGATTAGAAATCAGTCTTCAGATTACCTTGCAATATTAAAATTTTTAAGGACTGGAGGTTACACTCCTAACCTTAAAGGGCAGAACCCTTATCCTCGAGTCTCCATGATCAGGAAACTCTATGATTTAATTTGGTAAGGGAGGTCACAGCAAATAGGTTGGGTGGGATACACAAATATATGTCTTTAATTTTTCCCAGTCCAGTTGGCATCATACCAGCTGGACCGTGCAGTCATATGCTTGCCATAAAGGCAGCACATTGGCTGGATCACACTATACATATTATACAGTTGTCAGTAATTTGCAATATAGTGCATACTGCAAATAGAAAACTACAGTACGATTATACAGTAGTTATTTTTAACATAATTTGGGTACCCTCGTGTGAGCTTATGCTGGTGCCGCTCTTATATTGAAGGAATAGTGTTTCTTCATTAAGCTGATTGAGAAATCAGTTATCCTTACCCCACAGTATTTAGAATGAAAGGAACAGTGAAGTATACACTTCTCTATCCATAGGGGTTAGAAACCCCCCTTTTCAGTTGGAGTCCCTTTGATAAGGGAATTCTTCACATTTAATACTGAGGGGAGGTATCAGCATTTGCTTGCAAGGGATACACAAGTAGGTGTCTCCTACTATCCCTTTATAGCTTGCTATCCTAAGCTATTCTGTTAAGATACAACTTTTGATATATTGGTTATCAGTGAGATAATCAATCATATACTCATTCTGTTTTCCTTTCTTTACAGGAAGAACACCAGATGTCATGTGTTGCAGTCTTCTGCAAAACTAAGAGTAAGTGTTTTTACGGACATGATGCATGCAGGTTTCATGCCCCTGTAATATTATTTCCAGACCCCTGCATTATTGGAACCCGCAGGCTTGCAAATTATGTCGGTAGAAACTAGGGATGCAGCTCGTTTCAAGCTACGCAACTGGGTGAGAGGCTTTCAGAAAATCTCTCCGGGACCTTACCTGCCTAATGACAAGATGCATAGGTTACTATTTCCGACAACAAGTAAGGAAAAAGTGGTACCCCAGACACGAGGTACATCTCCCGACGGCCAGATAACCTTTGGGAAGGAGGGCGGAAAGCGCCCACGGGAAGAAGGGGAAAATGTTGGGTTGGAATTGTCTCCGTCTATACCGGCTCTAGAGCCGGCGACATCAATATCTCTGCCTTCTATCCCTCTATTAGATGGAATGGACCAGTTATGGGCCCAAGTGAGGAATCTAGTAGAAAACTTGTGCAAACAGAGCGCAAAGCAGGAAGCGAAATGCAATGTAGAGCCTTGTAAACTCCACTTGTTGCTCTTCAGGGGTCGTATAGATGACCCATAGATCAAGACCTTCCGACATGCTCCAAAACCAATCATTCCTTTGGACAAAATCCAGTTTTGGCCAAGCTTTGACGCTTTCCCTAACTGTTTCGTTAGACTGAAGGATGAACCAAGGTCAGGAAAAGGAACGGAATCAAAGGAGGTTATGATTCTCGACCATGATAAAGCACAGGCTATCCTATCAAGTAGCATAGAAAAGGCGGGTTACTCGGTGTCGAAGGTATTCACATCAGGTAACAGGCACTCTTCCTTTCTTGCTCCTGCTTCAATTTCCCCTTTACGGAGAAGGCATTTAAATATGTCACCGAGGCAGTAGAGGCAGGTAAACCGTGTCCTACACTCAAGGAGTGCGAGCCTCTGTCACTAGCCTTTCCCAGACAGGAGAAGAACTGGAAGGAAGCCCATTTAACCTTTTCAGTAGGAAGACTTGAGGCGGATGTCGCCAGTCAACAATTTAAGGAAAATCTCCCTAAATTATCTGACTTTCTCTTACATGATGAACAAGAGACAAAGGAGAGACTTGCAGCCTCCCTATCTCTACAAAACTACCTAGAGTTCTGTTCAGTTCATCAAGATACCCCAGACATGCTCAAGGTCTTAGCTAAAATACATATGGCTACCTTGGTAAAAGACCTTTATGCCTTTATAAAGGCTAGAAGAACATGTAGGGAGTTTGTGTTCGCTAACGCGACAGCGAAAGACGAAACAAGAAAGCTATTATCTTCCAACATCTGGTGTAAAGACCTCTTTCCAGACGAGGTAGTCAGGAGAGTGATTAAGAACGCCACCACGGAGAAAGTAGGACTTCTCCTAAACTGGGGCATCCTTTCAAAAAGAGAATCTTCCAAGGTTGTGGGTCCTCAACCTAAGAGGAAGATGGAAACGTCTGGAAATCCATTTTGAGCTGTCCAACAACATCCCACAGTTGTAGTGACCGTGCTGCCACAGGCAGGTGGTCGAAAATATAATCCTACTGATCAGTTGAAGCATAGAAATGCTTCTAGTAGGAGGGAGGTTCCTTTAGGATCGCTGGACCTTCAATCCTTGGGTCCATGGCCTAATCAAGATGGGACTAAGATGGGAGGTGGAGATGTCTCTACCACCATTTCCTCAACTCCTCCTATAATCCAAAACCCTCTTGGAGGAGTTTACCTAAGAGCTCTAGAGCATACAAGTGGTAAGGAAACTATAGTCCACCGAATTCCAGGGAAGGCCGTTGTGTGTCTACGAGAAGGACTCAAGAAAATTCAGAGTCATTTGGGACTTGTAGCCACTCAACAAGTCCAAATAAAACAACAAGTTCAGAATGTTTATCCTCCTGAACATAAGGACCCTGTTGCCAAAAAGGGTGCCTGTAGTCTTTCCAGACCTGAAAGTCGTCTATTGGCAACTTCCAGTCAATCACCCTCTCCCCACCTATCTAGGATTCAAGTTACACAAAGTAACATATTTCCTAGGAAAGATACTCGTCAGACTAGACACAGTCCTAGGTGTCTTCATAAAATTGGCAAACACAGTCACGCAATAATTAAGCCTAGGAAAGGTTCAGGCAACAATGTTCCTGGACGAGAGGCTGGGGTGGGCAGCACCCAAGGTGGCTAGTCTATGAACATCCAAGGAAATGATACAGTCCTCGGAACATCGCTGATGCAAGATAAGCGTCAAGAAGTCTCAATTCTCTCCAGCTCAAAGGTTGCAATGGCGAAAAAGCCATTGAAGCCTGTGGTCACACCAACTCTCCTTTCCTTTGGGAATGTAAAAGGAGATGGTAAGGTCGGTCAGGACACTCTGGTAATCAGTCAGATTCCCAAAACGCGAACAGGGAGGAGCTCTGATCTCTCTCCAATTTGCAATAGAGACAGACCCAGTGATAAGAGCACTGCTGCAAGATATATTGAGAGTCTGGAGAAAACAAGCATCAAACGCTCGAAGAGATCTAAAAAGACCGATATCGGTCCTTCCTTAATCGCTTCCCTAACAAAGATCAAAGCCTGAAAGTCCCAAGACCATGTTGGTCCTGTCATGAGTGGGGAAACTCTCTCCAGGCAGATAAGATTGTCTACGGCTGATCTGGGACCCCGAAGCGATAACGAGACGCTGCAATCGACGATGCTAGAGAACGTCTCATACAGTCTAGGTGTAGGTAACCATCCCTTATCTAAAGGGATGGCACCTGTCAGCTGTTAATATACAACCAATCCGCAATGTGACAGTGGATGCTCTACTCGGGCTCAAGCCGATAGAGTTGGAATGGTCCACGGACGCAGACCTATTCTCTCCCAGATGGGAACAAGTCCCCGAACTGCAGTCCGACCTCTTCATTACGAGTGTTGTCAAGGAACTACCTCGATACGTAGCCCCATACGAGGATCCTCTAATAAAAATGACAGACATCATGTCTCTGAAATGGAAGGGATAGACTTAGGATTTCCAGTTCATTCCATCCAATCACCTGCTGAGAGTCCTCAACATGCTGAGATCCCTTCAGGGAGGAGTAGCTCTGTTGGCTCCCAGGTAGCCCAAGAGCAATCTGTCCTCCTTGAGGAAGGAACGGAGGCTGAGGCTGTCCCTAGTTCTGAACCCAGGACTACTTCAGAAGGTTCAGAGATTAATTGCCTTCGATCTATCACAGAGAACCCGAACCCATCATTGCATGATTTTGTTGCCATAGTGGCTAAGATAAGGTTTGGGATCTCAAAAGGCAATATAGAATTCTTAGAAGAATACAAGTCTAAGTCAACTAGAAGACAATATGAGTCATCATGGAAAAAGTGGGTTGCTTTCGTAAAAGCAAAAAGGACCGAAAGAGATTTCAATGAACTTCTGTATGTCCTTCTTTATCCGTCTTCATAACCAAGATTTGGCTGCCAACACGATAATTACGTGCAAGTCAGCCTTGATTAGACCTCTTCTATATGCTTTTCAAGTGGACTTGGCGAATGAGATCTTTAAAAAGATCCCAAAGGCATGTGCAAGGCTTAGGCCTGCAGCACCACCAAAGTCCATCTCTTGGTCTTTGGACAAGGTCCTACATTATGCCTCATCCATGAACAATGAAGATTGTTCTCTTAAGGATCTAACCCAAAAGGTTATTTTTCTGTTCGCTATAGCCTCAGGTCATGATCCGAGGAAGATTGCTTCATCACTGAACTTCTTTCAGTATATGGACTTTGAGCGTCTTTGTTCATTCACCGGATGGAAATCATCCAGAGTGTTTTACAAACACTATACAAAACAGGTCCATGAACTGATGCACTGTGTAGTGGCAGCAGTTAGTGTATTAAAACCTGCCCCCTAATTACTGTCATAAACAGTTAATTGCTTGGGACTTCGAATGTCCTCGCTCATATACTGGATGAGAATCATCCAGAGTGTTCTACAAACACTATGCTAAGCAGGTCCATGAACTGAAGCAGTATGTGGTGACGTCGGGTAGAGTAAATATTTAACCTGCCGTCTAATTCTGCGATGAACAGCTAATTGACTGGGACTGTCAATTAAAGGGAGAAGGGGTCATCCCTCTTAGTGTGACCTCCTTTGAATAAGTGTTACCATAGTGACACTAACTCTGTTAAAAAATCCCAGGTGTGGAATTATACTGATAGCACTAGTGCCGTGTGTAAGTAGTACACAGTGCTGATAGAAGTAACCCGTACAGGAATTATGAAGAGAAATTTCATTACAGATTTTCTTCAATATGAGAGTGGCACTTATCATTTCTTTCTTCCCAAGAGAGAAAGATAATCTCTGTATATGTTACATGTATAATTCCATTATCATGCTACATTCGTTTTACTTGCTAATTCACTTAGTCATTTATGGAAAATAAGTGTCTATTAGAATGTAATTGCGCCCTAATTCACCCGACAATTGCATGATTAAAAGTCCAGAGTATGTAACCTTCATATATTTATATGCTCACAAACAATGGATATAAAAAACACTGATAAGTATTTGGTAATATTCACAAACTACGAGACGGTTTGTACATCCAGTGTATACTTATGTTTGTTCATACAATATATGCTAACCTTGAGACCCCCTTTTTCTACTGTCTAGAATGACTTCCCTGTAGGGGGCAGGAAGCACTAACATCGTGTATGATTAGTGGTAATGACGGATAACGGTAACGTCATTTGTCTCGATTGGTCCAAATGATCATAGAAAGGTTGTCCCAAGGTTAAGGCACTGATGAAAATCCACAGATACACTGATGCTCTAGTATGCTTCCATCAGGACGACATGGCTTGAGCCCAAAAAACGAATTTCGAAAGAAGTGAAAAATCTATTTTAGGGTGAGATCGCAAATGTCATCCTGATGGACACACCTTTCTTTTCTAAAAAGAAAAGATCTTCACAGTTTCCCTCCCTGAGGCACTGTATCTGTAGCACCACGCTCAATGCTACAAGGAATGTCCGCCATCTTGGGAATGGCGCTGTGATGGTGATCAATAGTAGTACGAGAACGGGTGTAACCTTGATACGGGCCCCCTTCTATTCTGCCACGTCCCCCTCGAAGCGTAAATGCTATTAGGGGTGCAGATTGCTATGTGACGTGTCAAGAGTACGTCCGCTGATATTATGCGATATTCTTGAGAGAAATTTTAAGGATATTTGCTCCAGGAGTTAGAATTCTGGGACTTGAAGGTTTAATTCTCTGGGAAAATCACTGCAGTAACATATATTCCTTAAGAAGCTACTTTAGGAACTTCCATCAAACTTCGCTCAAAGTCCGTTTTTTGGGCTCAAGCCATGTCGTCCTGATGGAAGTTTACCAGAGAATTACTTGAAAGTACTGTATCTGTGGATTTGTATAAGTGCCTTAACCTTGGGACAATTTTTATATGGTCATCCGGACCATTGAGAACTATGACGTTACCGTTATACGCCATTACCACAAATCATGGAACAATGTTAGGGCTTCCTGCCCCCTGCAGGGAAGTGTCGTGCTAGACAGTAAAAAAGGTCTCAAGGTTTGTATATATTGTAGGAACAAATATAAATATCAACTAGATCTATTTGTTTCTATTAATACAATAATATAAGGTTTACTTAGGTAAATAAGTAAAAGAACTCTGGCTACATTTATTGTGCTATTTGCAGGGCGAAATAAGACGCAATTACACTCTCTTTAATCATTTATTTAGGCTAAATGAGTAAATGGGACAAGTGTAAAATGTAGAAGAGAATTATACATACAACATGTACAGATAAGTTTTTCTACCTGAAAGGGAAGAAAAGGACTAAAGCCACTAAAAAATTGAAAATTTTGATAAAAATCTATCAATATAATTTTCTGTAAATGTTGGATACTATCAACATTGTGTACAATGTACACACGGCACAAGTGTCATCTGTATAATTCTGCACCTGAAAATTTGAACAGTCTTAGTGTCACCATGGTGACACCCACATAAAATATATTGCAATGGAAGGTGTCAACACCATTTCACCCTAATTGATAGTTCCAATCAATTCACTGTTCATCGCAGCACTAGACGACAGGTTTTACTACACTATCTGCCGCCACCACGTAATGGTTAAGTTCTTGCACTTGCTTTGCATAATGTTTGTAAAACACTCTGGATGACTTCCATCCAGTATATGAGCGAAGACGCTCGAAGTCCATATACTGAAAAAATTTCAGTGAGGAAGCATTTTTTCTTGGATCATGACCTGCGGGTGTACTGTCAGGATCCGCTCTGCGAATGAAGTAGGTGAGCTTCGCCCTTAGTTGTTCTAGGGATAAGTTCAATCCCGAGGTTTCTCCTTTGAAGAGCTGTCCTCCCCTGAAGTCTGAAGTTCTTCGAAGATAGACCTTTAGACATTCTACTGGACACAGAGAGACATCTTCCTTCAGAGGGTAGATTCTCCAGGGACCCCATCTCTTATTGGGTAGCTCGTTCTTGGCGAGAAAGGTAGGATCAGGAAAGAGATTCAGTTCTCCTGTTTCTGTGAACTGAATATGGCCCTCGTCTCTTGTTAGGGCTACTATTTCCCTAACTCTAGCCCCTGAGGCTATAGCGAACAGGAAAATAACTTTTTGGGTTAGATCCTTAAGAGAACAATCTTTATTGTTCAAGGTTGAAGCATAATGTAGGACCTTGTCCAAGAACCATTAAATGGGCTTCGGCAGGGCTGCAGGTCTAAAGTCTAGCCCATGTCTTCGGGATCTTGTTAAAGATTTCGTTCGTCAGGTCCACTTGGAAGGCTGACTTACATGTAGTTATCGTGTTGGAAGCCAGGCCTTGTTCATGAAGGTGGATGAAGAAGGACAGACAGAAATCTATTGAGATTTCTTTCGGCATTTTTGCTTTAGCGAAAGCAACCCACTTTTTCCAAGACGATTCATATTGTCTTCTGGTTGACTTTGACTTATATTCTTCTGAGAAGTCTATAATGCCTTTTGAGATCCCAAATCTTTTCTTAACCGCTAAGGCGAGAAAATCATGAGATTAAGGTTTTGGGTTCTCTGTGATGAAGCGAAGACAGTCGACTTCTGAACCAGTTGAGATAGAGCTGGGTTTGTTAGAGGGACCAGCCTCAGCTTCAGTTCCATCACCAGAGGGAACCAGTTGCTCTTGGGCCACTTGGGGGCCACTAGAGCTGCCGTTCCCTTGAAGGATCTCAGCTTGTTGAGGACCTTCAGTAGGATATTGGTTGGAGGGATCAGGTAGATATGGGTCCATCTGTTCCAATCGAGGGACATGGCATCCGTCGCCTCCGCCAGAGGGTCCTCGTATGGGGCTACATATCGAGGTTGTTTCTTGTTGTCGCTCGTCGCAAAGAGGTAGATCTGCAGTTCCGGGACTTGTTCCAAGATAAAGGAGAATGAGTTCGTCTAGTGACCATTCTGACTCTATTGGCTTTAGCCTAGATAGAGCGTCCGCTGTTACATTGCGCAACCCTTGTAAGTGATCTGCTGATAAGTGCCATCTCTTATTTTTCGCTAAACAAAAGATGGCTAATATCACATGGTTGATGTGGGGCGATCTCAAGCCTCATGTAGGCTGATCTGCGAGGGGAGAGTTTTTTCAGCGTCAAGAGGACTGCCATGGCCTCCAGAATATTGATGTGAAAGGTCATGAACAGGGATGACCAAGTCCCTTGGGCTTTCCTTTGATGGGAGTGACCTCCCCATCCTTCCGTTGAGGCATCCGTGTGGATGGTCACCGATGGTGGAGGTGGTTGCAAGGGTACGGTCCTCGTTAGGCTCTTGACCTTCGACCACGGCTTGAGAAGTGATCGTAGTGAGGTCGGTATCGGTCTTTGCAGGTCTCTTCGAGCGTTTGATGCGTATCTTCTCTAGACTCCTGACGCATCTTTCAGCTGTGCTCTTAGCACTGGGTCTGTTACTGCTGCAAACTGGAGAGAGCCCAGTACTCTTTCCTGTTGATGTCTTTAGATCCTGTCGGATTTCAGTAGTCTCTTGACAGACCCCGCGATCTCTCTCCTCTTCCCTGGGGGAATGGAGAGGCAGTGTGACTTCAAGTTCCAATGGATTCCCAGCCATTGAAACTCTTCAGCTGGAGAGAGTCGAGACTTCTTGAAGTTGATCTTGAATCCTAGATGTTCCAGGAACTGGATCACTTTCTTGGATGCTTGCAGACAAGCTGTCTTGGATGCTGCCCACACCAGCCAGTCATCCAGGTACGCTGCTACCTGAACACCTTCTAGGCGTAGTTGTTGAACGACTGGGTCTGCAAGTTTCGTGAAGATCCTTGGGGCTATGTTTAGTCCGTAGGGCATGGCTCTGAAGACATACTTTTTCTTCTGTAACTTGAATCCTAGGTAGGAGGAGAGGGGGTGGCTGACTGGGAGGTGCCAGGAAGCATCTGCCAGGTCTATTGAGACTGTGTACGCCCCTTTGGGTAACAGGGTCCTTATGTGTTGAAGGGTTAACATCCTGAACTTGCTGTTCTCGATGAATTTGTTGAGTGGCGACAAGTCCAGAATGACTCTGAGTTTGTCTGAGTCCTTCTTGGGAACACAAAACAGCCTTCCCTAGAATTTGATGGACTTTGCTTTCCTTATAACCTGTTTGCTCAAGAGTTCTAAGGTATATTCTTCCAATAAGGGGGTGGAGTGTTGGAAGAATTGAGGAAATTATGGTGGAGACTTGTTCCATCTCCATCCTTGTTCATTCTTGATTAGGCTGTGGGCCCAGGGATCGAAGGTTCAACAATCCTGAAAGTGTTGGAGCCTTCCTCCTACCTGAAGCATCTCATTGCTTCGGTTGTCCGGAGGGTTTACCTCCCCGACTGCGTCCTCCCCTGCCTCGTGAGGGATGTTTTGAGGAACCCGTCGGGAGCCTCTACCTTTCGGATGAAAGGTAGTGGTTTGCCTCTCAAACCCAGGGTTGAACGCTGGTGACTAGGCAACCAGCTGTTGAGGCACCACTTGGAATGTGGTCTGTAGTTGAGCAACCACTTGGGGCACCGCGGTCATGGTGACTGTAGGATGTTGCTGGGCAGGCTGAGAGGGTAGTCTATTCTTCTTCGCCTTCCTTTTAGGTTGGGGACCCACATCCGGGGAAGACTTCCTTTTTGACGAGATGCTCCACTTCTGGAGAAGGTTCCTATTCTCCGTGGCAGCTTTCTCGACTACCTCTTTGACCACTTCATTCGGGAAGAAGTCTTTACCCCAGATGCTGGAAGATATCAGCTTCCTGGGTTCGTGTTTTACTGTTGCTGCAGCAAACACGAACTTTCTGCAGGCTCTCCTAGCCTTCATGAAAGTGTACAGGTCCCTCACTAGAGTGATCATATGCAATTTGGCTAGGACCATGAGCATGTCTGGGGTGCTTTTTTGGCCTGCACTCATCTCTATGCAGTTCTGTAGGGATAGGGATGGAGCAAGTCTCTCCTTCGTCTCTTGTTCCCTATGCAAGAGAAAGTCTGACAGTTTAGGGAGATTTTCGCTGAACTGCCGTCCAGCGATATCTGCATCCAACATCCCTACTGAGAAGGTTAGGTGGACTTCCTTCCATTCCTTCTCTTCCATGGGCAAGGCTAACGACAGAGGCCTACACTCCTCTAGTGCAGGGCATGGTTTGCCTGCCTCCACTGCCATGGCAACAGCTTTAAATGCCTTCGACGGAAAGGGAAGGCTATTGAAGCAGGAGCAAGAAAGGTAGGGTGTTTCTTGCTCTAGGCGGACACTTTTGAGTTTGTGTAGCCCACCTTCTTCAGGCTGCTCGACAAGAGAGCCTGTCCCTTATCGTGGTCGAAAACCATGACCTCCTTCGGTTCTGTCTCCTCTTTTGGCGCTGGCTCCTGCTTCAGTTGATTGAAGCAGTCAGGGAAAGCATTGAAGCTCGGCCAGAACTTGATGTCGTCTCTACATCTTCTCAGATATGTAGAGCTTGCCGTTGGTAATCGTCATATACTCCGCATACCTCCAGGGATTCGTCTCGGAGCAGGGTGGGAGGTCTTGGACTCTGAGTCACTTGAATTACCCTCGAGAGGCAGTGATCCTTGCTTCACGGAGCTCTTTTTCAAGCTTCGCTTCCCTTGCTTTGCCTTGTTTGCGAATGTTCTCCATCAGCGCAGTGATATGAGCCAAAACTGCCTGGCTCATGTTGTCCAATGGAGGGGTAGGAGCAGAAGACGTAGATGGTGTCGGCTCCAGTGCCGGCACAGACGGAAGGGACTCCGACTCAACTTCTTCTTCTTCTTCGGGAGGCAGAGTAGACTCCTCCTTGGGATCATCCCTAAGGAGATCCTTCTCAGTGTCTGTTGACACTTCAAACATCCTTTCCTCCTGGTGGATGTACCTGCCTTGCAACGCCTCACTGACATCTGTCTCGATGGCTATCTGGACGCAGGGAGGTCCGGGTCGTGTTTGGGGCACGACTGCTTCACTACCCGCCTTAGGGAACAGCAAGCTACGCATCCTGTCGTTAGGTAGGTATGGACCCGGAGAATTCTTTTGGAACCCTTGTACCCACTTGCGGCATTCATCGACTCCGTTGACTTGGGGTCGCTGAAACCTTCGGCCACCATGGCCAAGCAGACTTTGCAATTCTAGGGGACCCAGTACCGCAAGGTTTCGGTGGGAATGGTGCAGGCGGCATAGGACCTGCACATTTTGTGACCACAGAAGTTCCTACTCCAGTGGTTACAGAAGATCACCTCGCACTTCATTTTGGGCTCCTCCTGTAAAGAAAGGAAAAATAAATGAGTTTGTGGTTGTTTATCTTTCTTGATAAACAGGTTATGCAATATATTATTATTTGAACCATTATAGCTTAGGATAGTAAGCTAGAAAGGAAGTAGGAAAGACACATACTTGTGCCTCCTATCCATCCAATTGCTGTGACCTCCCCCAATAATAATGTTAGAATTTCCTTATTAAGGGAATTCAAAAGAAAAGGGTTCTAACTTCTGGGGATAGAATTGGTGTATACTAACACTAACCCTTCTCTAAATGTTTTAATATTGTGGGGTAAATTATAAAACTGATTACTATCAGTGTATTGAAGGAATACTTCCCTTCAGTATAGAATTGGTCTCAACAATATGTTGGAGAAATAAACTACTGTATAATATATATTATAGTTTTCTGTCTGCAGTATATACTATACTGCAAATATACTGGCTACTATATAATCATATACTGTAGTTCAGCCGGCATGTTGCCGGCTGGGTTAGTACCTGGCGGCACCGGTCCAGCCGGCATGCCGCCGGCTGGGTTAGTACCTGGCGGCACCGGTCCAGCTGGCGGCATAGTACCTGGCGGCACTAGCCGACAGAATGAGAGAAAGCATGGAATGAAGGGCTGCCTTATTAATGTATGTACAGTAAATAAGGGTGTAGGTATATAACCTTACTGCCTTCTTCCAGAATAAGGGTTCAAATGGAAGGGAAGAATGAATCACTCAAGCTTCCACCCAGCCACAAGATCTGTTGCCGGTGCTACCGAATTCAGGGATGTGGAAGGCAGTCCAAGGGAGGACTGAAGAACACCCAAGGGCAAAAGGGGTCTCCCACCGGCAGCCGTCATAGCTGGCACAACCTTTCCCGGATCCTTGTGTCTGTAGGGGAAAGTCGGAGCGCCTATCAAGCCACCTAAGTAGGAACCCGGCCGGCACTACTATCTACCCGGCAACGGGGGGAGAATGTAGGACGACGGCCACAGAGTTTCGATAGCTAGGCTATCGCTAAAGGACAGAGAGGGGCAGGGAAAGGGTCTTGTATGTAGTGTTAGGAGAAGGCGGCAGGATTGCCGCCATTTCCAAACAGGGGTGAAACTTCGTTTCAATATCGGCGCCATCCTAGGCGGCAGAAGAATATCTATTCTTCAGCCTAGGGTCTGCCGAAAGTGTTAGGAGAAGGCGGCAGGATTACTGCCATTTCCAAACAGGGGTGAAACTTCGTTTCAATATCGGCGCCATCCTAGGTGGCAGAAGAATATCTATTCTTCAGCCTAGGGTCTGCCGAAACAAGACTTGTCTTCTAGACCGCAGGGGAGAAGGTGGCGGCATTATACTACCACTTCAGGTGCGGATTAGGGAGGCTAAACCTCCACGCCGGCAACTATAAGCCGGCAGAGGGATGACTACTCACCCTGCAGCTCACCCGCCGGCAAAAAGACTGAATACTCTGAGGTTCTGTCGAAAACCCAAGCCGGGATACTCACCGGTAAGGGTGGGAGACAGGAAACACTAGCCTAGTCAAGCCGGAGTGTACTACTCCATGGCGAGACCAAGACAGATTTGTCAGAGGGAAGGAGGGATTACCCTTAAATCTCCACAGGAGACGAGTATCGAGTTATATAAATAATTCTAATAGATATACTATCTCCTGTTGAATTGATAAAACGATACACGATGGTAAACGAGGATAATGTATGAAAGTATACTATAGTGCCTAGGCTAGGTAGCCTAACGCGGGGCGAGATCTCGGTTACCTGTATCGCCGAAACTCTAACGTATACGATCGACATAAGAGGAAGAGGAAATTTGTATGCATAATCATATCTTCACTTGTATAATTGTGCCTATATAGCTATAATTCTTTTAAGGTAGAAACCGGGAATGTCGTTCTACTGACTAAATAAAGCATGCATGACCGGCCACGCTCCATAAAACACATTAAATATTAATTTCACTGTGAAGCAGGAGCTAAAAATTATACATTCTAAAGATTAAATACTCAACTTTCGAGAGGCAGAAGATGCTGGAGAATGCATAATAAATCATCTCAAGAACGATCAAGAATGTTAGATAACAGGGAAAACTACCGTGTGAGATCGCCACCAAAAAAGGAATGAGCGCCATCTTGGAGCCTTGTAATAGTATGTGAGGAAAGGTAACTTTGATAACGGCTCCGCTTCAGTTTCGCCACTCTTCCCCCTCGAAGCAAAAACGCTATTCGGGGTGAAGATTGCCATTTGTTGTATCAAGATATACGTCCCTGATATTATGCGATATCTTAAAGAGAAATTTTAAGGATACTCGCGCCAGGAGTTAGAAATCTGGAGACTTATGGTCAATTCTTTGGGAATATCACTGTAGCCAAATATTCCTTAGAAAGCTACCTAAAGGAACCCTCCATCAGGACGACATGGCTTGAGCCCCAAAAAGAATCACATCCTATCTCTGAGGTAATCAATAAATGCTTGAATCCCAATATCAAAATAAATCATTTCAGTTATATACATTCTCGAACATGTTTAATCAATGCAATATGATGCAATGTTGTGCAATACGTAACATTTGAGGTAATACAGTACATTATTACAATAATACATAAAACTCTAGCCCACTCACACGTCCCTGCAGTCCTTTTTGTAATCGAAGAAAGGATGGTATCCGGAGAATGGTAATCATAATTATGCAGCCTACATTAAAGAGGTGGCAATAGGCGGGGTTGTCTAGTACTAAGGACTTCTTCGCTCATAATAGTCATGGATTTACGAAGGTAAAGAAAATTTGTGTAAACATTGTGTTCATCATTGCGTTTTCTAATGTTTATGTAGAACTACGTTTCGGTTGATAAATCTATGTACAAAATGGCGGTGTTTAATTGCATTTCAAATAAAAGTTATTGTTGATATAGTGTCAGACAGATGGGAATTGAGGTTGATCATCGTTGGTTTGAAAGGAACATCATAAAATCGTACAGTCACGGCCTAATGCAGTTTTATTCATCATAAAAATCAATCAATAAAAGAAAAATTCTTTTATCATCATTCTTTTCCAACTGCAATACGTCATATTCAAATTAATTTCTTTGTTTTCGACAAAACGTTCCTTTATTTGAAATTTATTTTCGTACTCTGACTACAGCAAATTCATAAATGTAACGAGAATATCATAACTTATGCCAGATAAAATTGTATCAGAAAGAGCAAAGGTTTTGAGGAAAAATGGTCTTATCAGTTGAAAATTTGTATTATTTTTAAACATTTTTTTTTATTTATAAAGTTTTCGTTTTGCGCAATGGCTATACTCGTATTTCATCGATGATAGTTGTTTGACGAATATATTATTTGCTTCTGACTTTTTGCAATTTGTTTAGAATTAATCTTCAAATTTTTTGTCGAAATGTTCAACATTTTAATTTTAAAGTTCATGGCATTTGTTTAATCTCCTGATTTAGTTTTACAAGAAGGAATATTGCCTTGAAATCATTACAAAATGCTTTGAAATACTCAATTAATTTTATATAAATATATTCTTTTATTTTCTATAATCTTCCATAAATTTTGAATTGTATTTCTTAATATATTTTATTTTTCTAGTTTTAATAATGATTTTGTTCCTCGTATTTTAAATTTATATAATAGTTTCCATTTAATATGAATAAAGCGATTTCAGGGAAATGTTATCATTCAACAAAAAAAGAACAACGAAAAAGTGGAAGATATTGCATGTCTTTTCTCATAGCTAAAACACCTGGATCTTCTCATGCAGTAAAATGTTTTGCCAATATATTAAGAGGAATTCAGTTCAGAACGCAATCATACATCGTCTCACAATAAGGTAAGCATATTCTAAGCACGGTTTCGATTTTATTTTTCATATGTGACTTTCGCTTCATTTCATTTCTAATAATATAAAGTAGTGCTAAATGACTCCCATTATTTATATATGAATGATTATATATATATATATATATATATATATATATATATATATATATATATATATATATATATATACATATATTTATATGGATATATATATGTGTGTATATATATATATATATATATATATATATATATATATATATATATATATATATATATATGTGTGTGTGTGTGTGTATAAATACACACACACACACACACATATATATATATATATATATATATATATATATATATATATATATATATATATTCTTACGAAGCTGGTCTAGTGTTGAGTAAATGCAGTAGCTTATTAATGATTTTATTCATGTTTTCATTTGCGAATTGGAGAGGTGAATAGCTAGCCTGTAAGATGAATTCCTCTTGTGTAGACGTAGGTTTTATATGTAAATTACATAAGACTTTCAACGTTAATTCTATTGCATTCTTCATTGAAGTCTTACGTATTCTGTTTTAGAGTGTTATGTGACCATAGGAGATAGGAACAAGGTCTTATATAAATGTTTTTCTTTTTATATTTTTATGAGGTATTGTGTCATGTTTGAGAGAAAATATGCAATTATTTTGTGCCATGTGCTTTGGAATATTCTCAGAAACCCTAGCGTTAGATTTAATTTTTTTTTTTTTTGAGGACAAAGGGTGGGAGGAGCTATCTGAGAGAAAACCGTCTCGTGGTTGCATTGGTACGCGTTCGAAACAGTAATTTTTGGCAACCTTACACCCTTAGGCCAACCCCAACGCTTCCAGATCTATTAGGAATTTCTGGAAGTATCTAAGTTTCATATAAATAGCGACACCAGGGATGCAGAGATCATGGATGGAATTCCAGCCTTAAGTCATAGCCATATCCCCCCTCTCTCTCTCACACGCCTCTCTTCGTATTGTTTTAAAAGTGTTCAGTAAAGTCTCAAAGTTTTGGTGTGACGAGTTTTTGTAAATATAGTGAGTATTTATAAAAATTCTCTTAGAGTTTTTGTAACTGGCCCTGTAGTAATCTGAAAGGAATTTGTATCAATTTCTGGTTAACTATATCCATTGAGTATTAAGACTAATTAAATAGTGTATAAAACTTAATTTCAAGTGAAACAAGTGATTGTATAAAATTCAATAGTATTATTTTTTTTGTCTTAGTCTAAGGTCAATCAGATACTTATTTTAAGTTAAGTGATTACATAATTTTCAGATCGTAACATTTTTGTCTTGATCTAAGTTTTGTTCAGACTCAATATTTCGAATGATTTATTTGTGTCACGTAAATTCTTTCCAAAGTGTTGTAGTTTGTATAAAATATATAGCAATATCTGTAAAGAATGTAGTATTTTAATATATATGTTTATTTCATACTCGCTCGTATCCTGTTAAAGAATCGGAGTAAGAGGTGGTTTTTAATAGATCGTAATAATAATTACCCAGTTTTGTTTTGAGTGTACTTAAGAGACCTACGGATATTCAATGTTTTATATATTGCCGTCTGGGAGCTATATAACTGTCTTAGAGCTTGGGCATTAATATTTTCAAGTGTAACAGATTTAATGTGAAATAAAACAGGTGAGTTTGGAACTCGAAAGGCTGTATAGCTGGGCAATTGTGATATATATAATATTATACTTTTGGTTCCCAGACATGGGACCATAGTATAACATATATATATATATATATATATATATATATATATATATATATATATATATATATATATATATATATATATATATATATATATATACTCTTACAAAACAGGTCTAGTGTAGAGAAAATACAGTAGTTTAATAAAGATTTTTATTTATATTTTATTTGTGCATTGCAAAGAGAATAGCCAGCCCATAAAATGAACTCCTCTCATGTAGTAGTAGGTATTTTATGTAAATTACATAAGACTTTGGTCGTGAATTTCATTGCATTCTTTGTTCAAGTTAGTATATATAAATTTACTTTATTTTTAAGAATTAACTTTTTTATTTCACGTAACATTGTTACGAAGTCTTACCTAACTGTTTGAGAGGGTTATGTGATCACACATGATATATACATGAGCTTAGGTAATCTTGTTTAATATTTTATGAGGTATTGCGCATTGTTTGAGAGAGAATGCTCAGTAACGTGTGCTTTGGAAATTTTGCTAAGGGCCTAGTGATAGGATGTTATCTTTTTTTTTTATTAATGTGGGCAGAGCTAGCTGACTGAGAGAGTAATGTTTGGGAGAGCGATACTTGGTAACTCTGACACGCCTTTCGCCCAGCCCACCACGCCTCCCAGTTTGTTTGGAAGTTTCTGGAAGCAGTTAGATTTCATATAAAAAGGCGACACTAGGGTTAGAGACAGATAGAGATAGAGAATTGCAGCCTTAAGATAGACAACTTCCCCTCTCTCTCTTGTATGCAGCTCAAAGTATTGTTTTAAAACTGTTTAGTATGTATAGTGTCCTCTCCTAAGTGACTCTGTGCCCCAAAGCAAATCGTGTGTCGAAAAGATACGTAAGACGAAACAGTGATTTTGAATTCATTGTATTAGGGTGAGTGTTGGCATTGTGTAAAATTTTTGTAACTGGCCCTATAGGAAGGTTAAGTATTGGGTATTGTGATTTGGTTATTTATTTTTCATTAAGTGTCAAATCTATATATTGTATTATTCAGATTTAATTTCAAGCTTTTGTATAATTTTCTTTGCAGTATTTCTTTTGCCTTAGTTTAAGGTTTATTCATATATAATAGCTCAAGTCAAGATAATATATAGTTTTCCGATCGTAATATTCTTGTCCTAATCTAAGTTTTTTTTCAGTCTTAATTATCTTCGAATGAGTCATTTTTTTATGTAAATTCTTTTCAAATGTTGTAATTTATATAGAATACATTTATTTTTGTAAAGAGTATATTATTCCAATTATCATTGTTTAGAACCAGATTCCGCTTGTGAGTCATAAATAATTCTTAACAGTAATTACTCAGTTTAGTTTTGAGTGTACTTAATAGCCCCAATGATATTCAGTGTTCTATATATTGCTGTCTGGGAGTTATTTAAGTGTCTCAGAATTTGTGTATTGATATTTTAAAGTGTAACAGTTTTAGTGTAAAAGCAATCAAGGGAGTTTGAAATTCGAGAGGTTGAGTAACTTGCCAGTCGCAATATATATATATATATATATATATATATATATATATATATATATATATATATATATATATATATATATACGTATATATATATATATATATATATATACATATATATATATATATATATATATATATATATATATATATATGTATATATATAAATATAATATGTTCGGTTCCCAGTCATGAGCCATAGTATAATATATTTTTAGTGGCTCGACCAAAGATCCATAGTCGTATAATATATATATATATATATATATATATATATATATATATATATATATATATATATATATATATATAATAATAATAATAATAATAATAATAATAATAATAATAATAATAATAATGGTCAGCCGTTACTAGTCTACTACAGAAGAAAGGTCCCAGACATGTTCTTCCACTGGAATCTATTTATGGTCTATCTATGCCAGTCTACAGATGCAGATTTTCGTAGCTCATCAATCCATGGTCTTCTCTTCCTTCCTCTGCTTCTTTTGTAATCTCTAGGAGCCCATTCTGTGTTTATCTATTATCTGTCATTCTCATTATGTAGCCCGCCCATGTCCATTTGTTTTTCTTACATGTTAGAATATACTATACTTTAGTTTGCCTTCATACCCCTGTTGCTCTTTTTCTTTCTTTTAGCGTTATTCCCGTCATTATCCTTTCCAGAGCTCATTGAGTTGAAACTAACCTCTATTAGGTTTTAAGGCTTTAGTAAGGGTTTCTGAGGCATTAGTTAATACTAGTAAGATCCTCTGAAGAAGGTATTTTACTTTACATAATCTCATAATCTCCTTTTGTTTAATGAATGTTCTCCATCCAATGGTTATCATTCTCTCAATTCGAGTCTCATATACTGTAAAAACACTTACTTTGTGTCCTAAGTACTTAGATTCGATAACCCTTATTTGATGTCTCTGTATTCTCATTGAACATTGTCTTAGTTTAACTGATATTCATTTTCAGTCCTACATTTCTGCTTTTTCTATTCAAATCTTATATCATCTTTTGCAATACCTCCTGTTAAATATACGTTAAATTTATGTATATTATAATACAAAAGTTGTGAAAAGGGCTTATTTTTTATATATGTTGATGTAGAAATAAAACAATTTATTTAATTTAATAGATGTTGATGTAAAGATAAAACAATTCCTCTTATTATACAGTTAATGTAATTTATGACTGAAATATTGTTCTGTTCGAAAACAAGAGTTTTAGATACTAATTCAGCCCCAGTAAGAAGATTCGAGAGTGAGTCCTTGGAGCTCCATCATTTTGCATGATGCTAGTCCTGGGCGATTCTCATTCCTCAGGAACATTCGGCATTGTTGGTCCCTCGTATATAATGAACAGGTGACAAGCGAGAGGAATAAGACGAGACTATTACGTCAATGGTGGTTAGAGACCTTTTTTTCAGCTACACCCTCTGTGACTCTGAAAATTAGTGATTACACTCATCATCAGAAACGGTGATCCTACATATCAACCTTTTATTTCTGAAACTAAGCAACATCGTTTAAGAAGTTAACTCAAGACCTACTTCGTCGTAAGAATTCATATAATATTGTTAGTTAGTTTTGGTATGTCATGAGTAGCCTATTTCTGTGGATTTTGTGTAATGCTGTAAACATAATGTTAAATCTCAAATATAGTTATATTTTAAGTTTGCTGATATCATTTTCATTTGCTGTGAATGTTTTGCTATGGTTTGGTAAACCTTTTTAGTAGATTTGCATATTCTACATCGTGTACAATAGTTGAACCTAACAGATGTTAGGAGCCTATGTCTGGGATCAGAATTGTTATTCTATTTGTAATTCCAAGATTGTTCATAAAGTAAACCTTTGTTAACTGTATAAAACAACCAGCAAACATGTCAGAGTTTAATGCATCTGAATTTTTTGACAAATTTTGTGAGGATCTACAAATTGAGAAGTTATGTGATCTGAAGAAATCTAGGTTAGTGAGTGTAGGCAAACACCTTGAGCTTAATGTTAAAATTTCCATGAGGAAAGAGGATATTAAACATGTGTAAGTTCAACATTCGGTTGAAGTCGATGTGTTACCTCAGGATGTGTTAGATACGATGGATAGGGAATCAGTGTGTTCTGATTTACTAGCTGTAGAACCGATGATTATGTAGTGGCTCACAATGAGTATAGGTCTAATGAAAAAAGGTTTAATAGGTCAAAGGACTATAGGTAGGTAGATAAGGGTACTAATACAAATGTTGTAGATCAAAGCTCTAGTTCCGATTCACATGTCAAGTCTCAAAGCAGCATTTTTAATAGCAATTCTATTACTAGCAGTTCTGTAGTATGTGACTATTGTAAGAAACCATGTCACATGGTGTCTGAATGTTTTAAGTTAAAAGGAGAAGAAGCTAAAACTGTGGCTCTTGTAACTCTTCGAAAGTCTCGTTATGGTGTGCTACCAGTAGAGCTTAACACTATAAATGACCAAGTTTTTTACAGGAAGCCTGTTAAATCCAGTGTTTGTTGTAGACCTTTTGATAAGGTTTTCCAGTCATATACTGCTAAGGGGTTCGTTGCTGTTGATGGTGGTTCACTGTACCCTATTTGTATCATGCGTGATACTGGTGCCAAATCAGTGGTTTTGATGAAAGTTGTCCTTGAGACTGAGCATTCGTTTATTAGGAAGTATGCTCCCGTTCGTGGGGTTGGTGGTGGCCATTTTAGCGTTCCCTTGCATCGTATAGATTATCATTGTGACTGGTTCTCAGGGCCCGTTGTTGTTAGTGTGGTTTTCCAAGTTGCTCTCAATTTTTACTTGGTAATGACTTGGTAGATGAGAATGTTGATGCCCGACTGAAGATGGATAATGAGCTAGTTCTTGAACACAAGTTTAAGGCTCTCAGTCCAGATTTGTCTACTCTGTTTTCTTCAAGTGCTGAGACTCATGAGAAGACTTTGAGTTCTACCTGCACATATAAAAATGACGTGTCGGTTCGTGATAATGTCTCCACTGTTGTTTTTTTTCTACCGACTTTCCTCGTGAAGACTCGTTGGTTTGTATTGCTGCATCCAGTAATAATTACTTTACTGATATGTTAGTTCATGATACTTCTTCAATTATTGACTGTTATACTAACATGTCTGGTAATGATGTGTTAGTTCCTGAAATGTTCCAGCTGCCAACTGTTCTACCAACCTGTCTCGAGACGACATTTTGGTTCGTGATATTATGTCCACTGAAATTTTTACTAACTTTTCTTATGAAGACACGTTAGTTTGTGATGATTCTCATTATGAAAATTCTAATAATATGTCTTCTGAGGGTACTTTGCTTGTGATGATGTCTCTTCCAATGATTATGTCAACTAGTCTGAGACATTTTTGTTTGGTCAGTTTGATAATGATTTGTCTTATTCCAGACATGTGTCAGAAATAAATGATATTTGGTTATTCATTGAATATTGTAATCCTGAGTCTGATTAAAAATTGATTGCAGTTGAGAAGTCTGACCATGTTGTTGTTGAAATTAGTATCCCTGTAAATCAAAATGTTAATTTTCCCAGCCTCACTCATGAACAACCTATGACTGTTCATTCTGTAGCAAGTAGGATTTTGAGTTATGCTATGAGATTTTTTTATTTCCATGATATTTGGCAGGATGTTATTCAGTTTTATTGTGCTTGTCCTTACTAGTGTGAAATTGATTCTTTTATATAAAGGACAGGTGACGAGCGAGAGGAATCAGACGAGACTATTATACCGTTGGTGTTTGGAGACATTTTTTTTCAGCTACACCCTCTGTGACTCTGGAAATTAGAGATTATACACAACAATAGAATATCTGGAAAAAGATAAAGAAGTTCAAAATTTCATTCTTCGTTATCAGAAGCTGGGATCCTACATATCAGCCATTTATATTTGAAACAAAGCACTGTCGTCTGTCCCTCGCTGCATAGAAGTTTGTGAAGTAACTTAAAGACCTACTTCGTCGTAACAATTCATAAAATATTGTTATTCAGTTTTGGTATGCTGTGAGTATTTTTGTGGATCTTGTGTAATGTTGTAAATATTTATGAATCTCAAAGACATATGATTTGTTTGCTGGCTGTCATTTTGATTTGATGGTAATATTTGCTATGTTGTGGTAAACTATTTTGGTAGATTTGCATAATCTACGTTGTGTACAATAGTTGAACGTACCACTCCCATGATTCAGTATTAAGAACTATGTCATCTGCAAATCTTAAGTTGTTAAGATATTCCCCATTGATGTTAGTTCCTACATTTTCCCAACATAAATTCTTAAAAAACTTCTAGCCATTCTGTGAATAGTTTAGAAGAGATAGCGCGTCCTTGTCTAGTTCCTATCTTATTAGAGTTTTCTCAATACCTTTATGTAGTTTCAGGATTACTATAATTCCAGTATAGATATCTTCAAGTGTTCTAATATAAGATTCAACTATTCCTTATCTTTGAAGTGCTTTCATTACTGCTGAAGTTTGGACAGAATAAATATATTTTTCATTGTGTATAAATACCGTACATAGTGATTTGTCATACTCTATTTTTGCATTAGCTGGTTTATATGGATATGATTAGTTGGTGAGTACCTACTTCTCAAGCCTGCCTGCTCTCTTGGTTAATTTTATTATTCAGCATAATATGATCTTTGAAAATATTTCATATATTACTGTGAGTATATTTATTGGGTGGGAATTTTCAGTTCTTTTGTGTCTCCCTTTTTGTGAATTAGTATAATGATAAAGTTTTTCGAAGATGTAGGCATAAAGCATTCTTGCAGACAATTTATATAACCTTCAGAAAGTGTTTGTGGCTTTTTTCCTGCCATGGACTAGTAATGACTAATGACGATGATGAAGATATATAATGTATATAAATATATAATATATACATAATATATCTAGATATGATACACATATAGACTTCTGTTTATACACATTGTACAATCCCTCGTCCATCAATTATTATTATTATTATTATTATTACAAGCTAAGATATAACCATAATTTGAAAAATAAGATGCCCTAAGCCCAAGGGCTCCAACGGGGAAACATAACCTGGTGAGGAAAGGAAACAAGGAAATAAAAGAAAAAAACTACAAGACGAGTAATAAATAATCTAAACAAAATATACTAAGATCAGTAACAATATTAAGTTAGATCTTTCATATGTGAACTATAAAAAATTGAAAATCCAGGAGAGAAAATAAGATAGAACAGCGGGGACGATAGTACCCTCCAGCAAGAGAACTCTAATCCAAGACAATGGAAGGCCATGGTAAAGAGGCTATGGCACTACCCAGGAGTCTCCTTCTCCTAGAAGAGCTACTTCCCATAGCTAAAAAGTCTCTTATACCCTTACCGAGAGGAAAGTAGCCACTGAACAATAAGATTGCAGTAGTTAGCCCCATGAGTGAAAAAGAATTGTTTGGTAATCTCAGTGATGTCAGATGTATGAGGACAGAGGAGAATGTGGAAATAATAGACCAGACTATTCGGTATATGTGTAGGCAAAGACAAATAAGCCGTAACCATAGAGAGGGATCCAATGTAGTACTGTCTGGCCAGTCAAAGGACCCAATAATTCTCTGGCGTTAGGGATATTGTTCCAGTGGTTATGGGACTGGTTAGAGTGCAGGGCTACGAGCTGCGCCCCCTTTCCAGTTAGAGATTCCTCACTTTCGTTTCTGTAGCTCCTGGAAAAACTTTCAAATTTTTTTTTTTTTTTGCAGGAAATGAATGGTTGTTAGTGATGGAGAGGAAGTAGGACATACATGTTTGCTAGGGGAAGGGAGGATGTTGCATCCGGTTCAGGGTTATGATGGCTGTTTATTCTTACTCCTCACGTACCAAATAAAGCCCACAGGCTCTGGTGCAGTGTTAGGCATGTGGCC
Source organism: Palaemon carinicauda (assembly GCF_036898095.1). Classification (NCBI taxonomy): domain Eukaryota; kingdom Metazoa; phylum Arthropoda; class Malacostraca; order Decapoda; family Palaemonidae; genus Palaemon; species Palaemon carinicauda. Next base: position 42,640,635 of record NC_090759.1, read on the forward strand.
TGATGGGAAAGAAGCGAGTGAAGTAGTTGTCAGGGTCGGACTGGGCAACGCCTAAGAAGACTCTGGGGAAGTCTTTCACCGTTTCTGTCTCCTCGAGGGATGTTAATGCAGTTGCTGAACCTGTTAATATGCGCCTAGATCGGTCCCCGGGAAGTATGCTCCAAGTTTCAGGAGGACTTGGTTGTGCATTGGTTAGGTTTTCAGGTTTTGCTGGTATGTGGGGAACACTTCGTGTTTGCCGATCCCCTTAAGAGGCTGGAGACTTCTTCTGAGACTTTGCATACTGCTGATTATGGGTTTCACCTAAGGTCATTCTTTGGTCATTCAGGTAGGCTCTCTATGACTTTATTGAGGGAGTTGGTAGCTAAGGCTATTGCTCCACTGATACCCTTTGTGCATTTGCCTTTGTTTCAAGTGTCCACGAGGACGCCAGTTTTGAAGGACGTGATGGTTCCCCCAGTGTCAGGGAGCCCTGTGATTCCCTTAGTTCAGAAGAGTAAGTTTGTTAAGGTAGCCCCTTACCTGGTAGGTAAGGTACTGGGATCAGTAGCCATGGCCTGATAGGCCTGTAATGTTTAGAATAAAGGTAAGGGTAATGCAAAGAAACGTTTTTCCCCTATCCTTGGTGTCACCCCAATCCCTGTATTTCCCACCCCATTTCCATTGCTCCGACCGTTGTGCCAGGGGGTCCAGGGTCCGTTCCTACTCCCACAGTGTCAGTGATTGTGCCTCTGGCCTCACTCATAGTGTGGTCACTGGGCCTTGTAAGTGTACCCTTCCTCTGTAACAGTATGCCCCAGTGTTGTGACTTTTATTGGAACACCCTATGTGGCTTTTCCTCTTGGTGGGGGGGGGAGGTGGTTGTCAACAATTGCTCAGACCTTAATTGCTCTGCATGCAGAGACAGGACCAATAGCTGGGAGAAGGATGCAGTGTTCATGCTGTTCATCCTCATCATTCTCTTCCTCCTCTTCGTTCTCTGACTTGGATTCCAACTCTTCATCTCAGATGAAGAAGTGGAAGAGGGTGAAAAAGTCCGGTATGGCCAGTTGCACTCCCAGGGAAAGATCTTGTGACACCACTTGGCCGCTAGGACCTTGTGTCCTTTCCCTCTGCCATGGCTCATTTTCCAGCTACCCCTGCAGCCCTGGCTACCTGACAGCTCCGGCTATCTCGGTAGCCGTCTGACCTGGTTGCCCAATATTTTATTGCTACCTTGGTAACTGGCTGGGACAGAGGTGTAGGGTCCTGTACATTTTCTGTTCTAAGGTTGATGGATAAGCTTCAGCGACCTCTTTTCCCTTTCATCCTGGATGCTGGATGCTTGCCACTTCCTCTACCAATGAGTGGTCTCTTGGTTTGATAGATAAGATGGCACCAATAGAGACTGTACTTGAGTGCGTCCAAATTTTATTGGCTAAGAATGTGAGGGTGAGTGCCTTGCAGCTCATGCATCAGAGCACAGGGCCATGGTTGCCCTTCTTCTTCCACTTGCAGGAAGGGAAGTATTTGGTACTTCTCTGGTTCTGCTGGGTCCCTTGCCGTTGGCATTCCAAGGCCTTGGTTAGCCCCTGATTACGTTCCTGATGCTGTCCTTTGAACAAAATACTCATATTAGTATGGTGGGTGAAGGAGCTGAGTCTCTGGAACATGCTGCCTCATCCTCGGCCTTGGCAGGGAACGAGGGTGCTCAGGGGTAGGATGTTCCGAGGCTGGTACCGCGGTCTGGGATCTACTGAGGCAGACTACCCCGACATTAACCTATGGGAGGCTAATGTGGCATGATCTTTGAAGGAGAATTCTGACAGTGATTAGCACTTTGTTGTTCTTCAAGGATCAAAACCTTCGTTTTGAGTTACCTTGGTTGGATCTCGTGGAGTTGGCCCTGAACCGGGTGGATGATTGTATCTTTGGGTCTAAGTGTTTACTTCATTTCAGCAGGTCAAGCAAGATCCTGACCTCTCTAGGTATTGGATGTTCTACACGCCAGCAAACCCTACATCTGCATCTCTGCAGATTGATCTTACACTATGCAATCTAATGGGGGAATCTAGTTGGAAAGGCCCAATTTGGACGGCAAGTCCCTTTTGGTATCTGAGTCAGCAGCCATTCAGGCTTTGGTCTAGGCCTCTCTGTATGGTCTTTCTCAGCTCAATCCATTGTCACGAGCAGTTATGTATTTCACAAAGTCGACGAGGTTATGGAGAAGTAAAAGAGCCTTGTGCTGTCCGGTGGGATGGCAGTCATCTCCCTTGACCACCAGCCAGCAAACCTGTTGGCTTACTGGCAGTTGAAGAGATGGAATGCAATAGTTTTTTGCTTCTCAAAACTAGGTGGTCTTGGCTTAGAGGTACCCCTTTTCTTGAGACAGAGAACTGGGTGCAAGCAGCATTGGAATCATGGAGGACTGCTTCACAGGATTCTCTGATCCACTGTGCTGCCTTTTTCAAGGGCCCTGCACCCACTCGAAGATCACAGCCTGCAGGTCCTGAGACCTCTTCCCAAAAAGAGGCTTTGCATGCACAGCTTTTTTGAGCACCCCAACTTGTTCCTTTTAGAAAAGGTGGCAATGGAAAAAGAGAGGGAGAGGGAAACGCTCATGCAGGCATTCCCCCTATCCTGCTACCAAGAGCAGGGAGTTGCTTGTCTCACCATCAGGCGACTTGGCAGAGACTCGAAGCTAAGTCTTGAGTGGTGAGTGTCTTTCAGGATGGTTACTTGCTACCATTCCTGGACCACTGGTCCCCCTATCTCAGGTTCCAATCGAGTTCCCATTGGAGCAGCCAATATCCATGAAAGTCTTGACCTTGTGGACATAGGTGGAAGGGATGATGGAGAAGAAGATGCCCGTAAACATTCAAGACGAGTCATCGGGCTTCTCCAGTCTGCTCTTCATGATGGAGAAGACGACTGGGACTGGAGATTGGCTATTAACCTCTCTCCTCTGAAGAAGTTTGTTTGTCAAACCCATTTCAGAATGAAGACAGTATGGTCTGTGGTGTCTTTGATCTGAGAGTGTGACTTCATACTTTTGACAGACCTGGAGGATGCATACTTATAGGTGCTCCTTCATATGTCCTCTTGAGAGTACATCTTCTCCCTTTATGATAGTGTGTGTCAGTTTAAGACTCTGTGCTTCAGACTGTGTACAGCACCGAAGTCATTTACTTGTGTGTTTACCTTGGTAGGTGCTTAGGCCCAATCGTAAAGTGATACGTCTGCTGATGTTTTCACATGATTGGTTGATCCTGGCATCCACGGAAAGCCAGTTAATTCAGGATTGAGATTGGATTCTTGCATTTTATCACGATCTGGGGATTGTGTTATACTGAAAGAAGTAAAATCTAATACCCAAGCATAAGATGAAGTACCTAGGCCTGCTGATAGACACATCATAGGAAACACTGGAATTACATTGGATAGTAATCTGGTCCTGCACCAAGTGCACCAAGTTGAATTGTTCTTATAGGACTAATGCAGCCAAATGTGTCAAATTCTGTAGATGTAAAAGAGCATCTCTCAGCACCTGTAAAAATCCAGATGTTTAATAGCAAAAATGGAATATAGGTCAGGATACATACCGTAGTAATGATAGCTGTTAAACACTCCCTCTGTTATGGTTATCTGACCGGTTTATATATTTAGATACTGTATTTCAGAGAGTTATTTCTAGAACATAATCGTTATCTACCGTACTCATATTCGATTATGTTGTCAGACTTGTATTGTTTTCCCACACATGAATTATGTAATTTTGAAAATACACAGATTACGTCAACCTTAATGAAGCCAGAAATGGTTCCGATGAATTTCTTGACATAGAAAAATCTATTCAAGGACATGAAAATAATTCACCTCTCTCAATGAATGTTGGATTACTGCTATTTAGACATATTTGGAAGAACCAAGCTTTTAGGGTTAAAGGAAACCTTTATTTATATTTACTCCCAATGTCTACATACACTACTAAGCAATGCATATTAAAGGTTGGCTGACATAGTGAGTGCAACTTCTTTCTATCAAAAAGAACTACCACAACATAAACAAAGCGATTGGGTTTGGTGTTGACCAACTGTCCCATTATTTTGTATCGGAGCTTCATTGCCGGGCTTTTCACGATTTATTTTACCACCATAAATGTGCAGTTCCGTTACGGCCTGTGATGTGACGAAGAGACTTCGGTGAGAAGGGATGTAATCAATCTAGGTTTGCCAGAACAGATGATTTTTCTTGTTGGAAAAGTGAAGTTGTATCGATTGTTTGAGATTTTATGCATTGCAATGCCTCGCAAGTGTGTTGCAGCGGAGCGCTCGAATACAAGAGGTGAAAATATCCTCCTGTACTTCTTCCCAAAGGATGAATTGTTAAGAAAACACCGGCCGAATGGATGCTTAACCAAACCTAAGGGCTTTAAAATCTTCATACTTTTATACATTACTTAAAAACAAATGGTTTCATTTGGCCGCATTATGTTAACAAAAACCACGAAATAATAATAATAATAATAATAATAATAATAATAATAATAATAATAATAATAATAATAATAATGACAACAGAATTATCCATATATTGATTATAAGAATCATAATTACACCTATCTACATTGCATTTCTAACGCCTGGTTACGAAATCCAGCAATCAGTTAAATATCTGTTACTTGTTGGAAACTTTCAAAATGATTTTTGCGATGGTGAAATAAGATATATATCTTCTTTTTTTTTATTTTCATGCTCGATTTCAAATATACAGTATGGTTTGATCTTCCCTCCTTCCCTCTCTCTCTGACCTCATAGTGACATAAAAAGACTCTCAAACCTTTCATCCTAGTTCACTGACATTCATAATAACATTGACGATGACATAAGAGATCTTACTAAAATCCATGTCCTTACTAGCACAGAAAACTGAGATTTACCATCAACATGTTGACTTAGATTTAGCCCGTTATCTTTGTGCAAGTAGGATTACGAATCCAAGCTTGGAATAAGAATTCCCATTATATGTTCCCGGAATATGCATTCCTGGTTCTTTGGCCTTTCGCACCTTTAGAATAGGTATTAAAAGTTTTACAGATATTTACTAATTAAGATGTAAATTTTTACGGGAAACCTAATTTACAAAAACATTGTTTTTGAGGACCCTGGATATATTATTGATAGATGATATGTTAAACACATTTTATGTACTAACTCTAAGGATTAATATAGAGTGAATATCATTGCCCCTGGTTAGAATCCTCATCTTATATCATGATTATTTCAAATGAAGCCTTAATGAGAGGAGAATATGTCGCCGGAAGAGAAATGTTAGACATTCATGTGAAGAAAATAAGAACAAAATTACTAAAACTCTCTCTCTCTCTCTCTCTCTCTCTCTCTCTCTCTCTCTCTCTCTCTCTCTCTCTCTCTCTCTCTCTCTCTCTCTCTCATCCAACCTTGCATGTTCGTAAATTAACACCATGTCACTACTTTAAATTTTGATCTAATATCACTTCAATTTATTTTCCTTCCTTTCATCAATTTTATCTAGTTATTTTCAGCTTATTATTTTATTTTGATATTTTATTCCTTCCTGCATAGTATATTACAAACAGTTTAGTTTAAATACCTAAATTTAAACAATACTTTGTAGTCCACAATATTTCACGTGCTTATATCATATAATGAAGATTTTGTATAGACGAATTTACTACGTGACATTCTATTTATTAGTGATATTGTTTAGATGAATTTACTCTGTAATATTCTTTACCATAACTAAGAGCTCTGACCAGAAATACCTAGCGTGATCTATTTTTAGCTACCTCCTCTCAAGGCAGACACTGTTTAGTTTTTCTTTATGAGTATTTTTTTTTTGGTTTTTATCTATATCTCTAATTCCATAAAGGAAAAATTCCAAATTCGTTGCTGTTTTGCTGGTTACTTTCTTCATATCGTTCGAACTAATATGATTCTAGAATTTCTGGTGACTGGTCCTCGTTATCGGCTACATCTTATTCGTTTACATCAGGCAATTCCATAAAAAAAAAAAAAAAAAATGCTCAAATATACGTTGTGTTCTCCGTCCGAATGCATTTTCACGTGGTTAACGGATTGTTGACAGACCAGGTGGCCAAATTAAGTTGTTTCTCAATGACATCACACAATGGTGAAGCAGCCTTTGCCAATTCTCGTGAGTCTGGCTGAGGCTTATGCTGGCTGGTGTAATTAATTCTATCAACAAACGAAAATGTGTCGGAGTATTTAATGATTTATGGCTCTGAGTGAATGATAGATAGATATTGTTTATTTTTTTTTTCAGGGTTATTTTTCGCATGTCAGCGCACATTTTAAGTAATATTTTGTAGGAGGAATAGTTGAGGAGACTTTTCACCAATTTTGGTAAATTTATTTGCAATATTGGTTAAATGGGAGGCCATCAGATTTTGAGTGCCCTTGAAACCGAAACAGATTGTTTAAAAAATCTGGAAAATTATGCACTTTTGTGCTGAAAAACAAAGTTTAAGATAATGAACTAGGCTGAAAAGATATGAATTAGATATGAAGATGTTAATCAAATGCATCTTTTAACTTTAAGGCTGTCTACCAGAGCGTTATTCCACATAACTTCTCTTGTGTTATTTTGGCCAAAAAGGCATACGCTATAATCATATTAAGGGTTCTGCAAAAAAAAAAAAAAAAAGTAAAAAAAAAATGTAACTGTTCTGAAATTTTAGCTGAACAAAAGACACATGCATAAAAACCACATAACTAGCAAAATTTTTTTTTCTGAAAATCTCATTTTTGGAGATATTGGGCTTCATTTTTTTTTTTTTTTGTAGAGATTCAGCAGTAATTTCCCCAACTACTAGAGATCATAACATAATCACCGCATTTCAAGGTTATTTCCTAAGCAGTGCCGAGGCCTTTTCCTCAAATCCAGAAATTTATAGGCTATATGTACCACACGAATAAGACGTTGCAAGCATAATATATCATTATCTGGTAGTTGATGCATTTTTCACCATAACTATAACATAAAAATTATAAATATTTAAATAACCTAAAACAGAAATACGAGCTTCATAGGATTTTTATGTAGAGATTAGTTGCATATGCATAAGTATGGATTTTTTTAGTGGGAATTACCCCCAACACTGGGGATTATGAGGACATAATCATCGTATTTCCGAGATAAGTAGTAATGACCCCTTCCCTTAAATCCAGCGATATATACGCTACATCTACCAAATGCGCACATGCGTAAGACATTGCTAGGATAATAAATTTTCACCTATGAGTATTGTGGGCAAATTTTATGCTTTACAATATTTGATCATTCAAAATCTCTGGAACTTTATGCCTTTTTCAGCATAACCATAACATATATATGTATATATATATACACACACATATATATATATATGTATATATATATATATATATATATATATATATATATATATATATATATATATATATATATATATATACATATATATATATATATATATATATATATATATATATATATATATATATATATATATATATATATTTATATATATATATATATCTACATATATATATACATATATATATATATATATATATATATATATATATATATATATATATATATGTGTGTGTGTGTGTGTATATATGTATATATTGTTACGGGCCACTGGTTCGAGTCCGGCCTTGCTTAAGGGACTCAAGGGCCGTAACAAAACAAATAATAATGGTAGGTCGCCAGTCAGCAATGATACAAGGAATACTGACAAAATTATATATTTACAATAACACTTAAATAAGAATTAATAAAAGAAAGGGGAGCACAACAGTTAACTATTTTAATTTATGCCACGAGGAGCTTCAGATGGAGTTTGGTTGGCCGTGGATGAAACGACAGCACAGCAAACAACGTTCCCTGGAAAGGGAAATAAATTGAATTATTAACAGCACACTTACTTCTACCGGCTGGGAACACGAAGAAGTCGTGTGGTTAAAACCTTTAAGCAAATTAAATGAAAATGCAAAGCTTAGGGATTTAAACGATACACATGGGAATTAACACTGTCACAGGGTGAATTAATTAAAACTAGGACTAAACTGCACACGTGGTCTGGGTATAGGGGGATAGGATACAAGGTTCAGTGGGTAGGATTTTCTTTAGAGGATAAGGAAAAATGGGGTGTGATAATGAAGGGATGGCAGGTTGGGTAAGGATATTGAGAATCTCAAAATCAGACACCTTACCTTTAGTAAAAATGACTCTGGTTTCTTTCCCTTGTGGAAAGATGTAGACAGAGGTCCTGCCTCCCTGATGTCTTGAGGGTGAAGAGAGATGTTGTTTCCCTCAAGGAGGTTGAGTGAAGAAGGAGCAGATGTTCTCCTTATGGATGCTGACTTACGAAGGAAGATCCCCAGTTTTCCCTGGGTAGATCAACCCCACTTGACCCCCAATTGGGGGGGGTAGGGGGGATTGGCCTGACCGCTGTCCTATTGGTCAGGCTTGATCTCGTGTCCCCACATCCTTCACAGCTCGCTTCCCTTGTCCTGGGACCTCGATGTTCTCACGTGACTTGTAGAAGGTAGCTGAAATTGAGATCTCAGGGGGAGTAGACTGGTATAGGATGGTGGGAGGGGGGTGAGACTCTGGGTAGGGTCCCAAAACTCGTGGCATTTCGACCCATGCTGGCGGGGTCTTTTGTTATTGGGAAAAAGGTGGCGTAATGACCGCCATTACTAACAGCCCCCCATTTTAGCAGAGATTTTGTCCTAAAACAGGACAAGAACTCTGCAAGCAAGGTCTGAAGCCACTAGCCTTAATGATTCCTCCCTCAGTGAGTCTCACCACGATAATGGATAAATATCTAAGCTGCAACTAGGGTCATCATTTTACGGTATTTTGACTGTAAATTAACTTTAAGTGCCACATAGAAATAAGTATGCTGGCTGTGAGGCAGCAACTGAAAAAATTAAAAAAATGCAAAATTGAAAATTTAAATGTAAAAAAAATGGTTAAAGTTAAGTGACCTAGTGCAGTGGTAGGCATAAAATTAAAGAAAACTGGCATATATGCAAAAAAAAAAAAAGGATAAAATAAATACATGAAAATAAATTCAATGCAAATAATGATGCCAAGATGGCTCCTCAAGTTTATCTACCTGGGGAGACACCAAGGCCAATAAATATTTTTTCATACAAACTAAATTTACCTACTTACTATGACTACAGGCTATGGTTATGGCACTGTGCCCTGAGCACTAATGCCTGGAGAGGACATCTGCTATTTTATTATCTGTGCCTCTTATGTGCTCGACCTTCCAATTGTAGTCTTGGAGGTCCATGCACCACCTCATGAGTCTCTTATTCTTATTTCGGAACTGCGTCAAGTAAGTCAGAGGGTTATGGTCCGTGAGGACTGTGAGTGGGAACTCATGGTCAGCATGATATGATTCGAAATGCTTCAGTGACAAGACCATGCCTAAGAGCTCCTTCTCAATAGTACTGTACCTAGTTTGAGCAGGGTTCAGTTTCTTTGAGAAGTATGCAATAGGGTGTCGGACTTGATCTTCCTCTTGCAGGAGGACAGCTCCCACCCCTATGTCACTGGCATCCACAGCGAGAGCGAAAGGTTTAGTGTAATCTGGTGCACGGAGCACGGGACGGCTCATTAATATGCCTTTTAGGTGGTCATAGGCCGCCCGGCATTCATCCGTACAGCAGAACAGCTTTTTTCCTTTGAACAAGTCTGTGATGGGAGCGGCTACCTGAGAAAAGTTGGGCACAAACCTCCGGAAGTACTGTACCATCCCCAGGAATCGTTGGGCTTCCTTCTTAGTCCTAGGGTAGGGCATCTCTTGTATTGCACGGATATTTGCATCTTTGGGCATTATTTTGCCCCTTCCTACTTGGTGGCCCAGGTAGGTAATCTCAGTCCCGCCAAACGTGCATTTTTTGAGGTTGATGACCAAATTTGCCTTTTGGAGGGCCCTCAGCACCTTCCCTAGGGTTTGGAGGTGTTCTTCCCAGGCCTTGGAGAAAATGACGATGTCATCTAGGTAGACCACACAGTTGGAAATTCCTGCTAGTACCTTGTTCGTGAGTCTCTGGAAGCAGCTGGGTGCGTTCCTAAGACCAAAAGGCATTACTCGACACTGGTAAAGTCCATCTCGGGTTATGAATGCGGTCAGTGGCCGCGACTCCTCTGCCAGTGGTACCTGCCAGTAGCCCTTTTCTAGGTCAATCTTACTTAGATAAGGTGATTCACCTAAGCTCTCCAAGCAATCCTCGATGCGAGGGAGTGGGTAGGACTCAGGTTTTGTCACCGCATTCAATTTGCGGAAATCTATACATAGCCTATCCCCCCCTCCCTCTTTTGGCACTAGGACCACCGGTGATGCCCATGGACTTTCACTTTCCTCAATGAGACCTAAGCTGAGCTGCAATTTTATCTGTTCCGACACCCTTTCAGCCCGTTGGGGGTTTAACCGATAATAATTCTGGCGGATCGGACACGTTCCTGGGACCAAGTCAATCTTGTGTTCTAGTAGTTGGGTGTGACCCAGTGTGTCTCGCACTACCTGTGGGTGCTGTAGCAGGAGGTTCTTGACAATATCCCTCTTAACAGTGTCCAACACAGGGGTGACCAGCTTAAAGTTGGCCAGGACCTCGGAGTTGCTCTCGGGTGAGTGGACCTGGGTAACAGTACCCACCACATTGGCCCTTTGTTGATAGGGCTTAAGCAGGTTGATATGGAGCCACTTGGCTCGCCTTATGCCACAATCCACTAGGTAATTTAATTTACCCTTCTTCCCAAGAATCTTGTGAGGGCCCGTAAATTTTGTGCTTAACGGTCTCTGTTCCCCTGGGCGGAGAACCAGAACTTGGTCTCCCACCTCAAAACTTCGATCCTGGGCTTTACGATCTACGTGACCTTTTGTGATGCCCTGTACCTTCGCCTCGGAAGCCTTGGCAATTTCCCAGGCAGTTCGTATCTTAGCCTGTATATCTGGCAGCTCTTCCACCCAGGAGGCCTTGGAGGAGTCCTCCCAAGCTTCATAGAGTATGTCAAGTGGCCCACGTGTGGAGTGAGCGTACAACAACTCAAAAGGGCTGTATCCTGTGGTTTCTGAGCGTGCTTGGCGGAGGGCGAACAGAGCGTAAGGCAAGTTCTCCTCCCAATCCGAAGAGCCAGCCTCCCCTAACTTCGTCAAGACTGTTTTTAGTGTTTGGTGGGAGCGCTCCACGAGTCCTTGGCTCTCTGGGTGATATGCCGTAGAGGTCTGGTGGTGGACACCATGGTACTCCATTGCTGCCTTAAACTCTCTTGCCATGAAGTGAGAGCCCTTATCCAACTGGACTGTGGCTGGGAACCCAAACCTACAAAAAAATTGTGTCAGGCCCCTGACAGCATGACTGGCATTGGCGCACCTGGTCGGTACAGCTTCGAGGTAGCGAGTGAACCGATCAATCATGGTTAATAAGAAACGATTTCCACGCTTACTACGGGGCAGGGGGCCCACATAATCCACTAGTACATCATGGAAGGGGATACCTGCAGATGGAATGGGTTGGAGAGGAGCCCGCGGCACCACCTGGTTTGGGTTACCGGCAACTTGGCACGGATGGCAGGAAGCTACGTAAGCCTTAACACTCTTCTGCAATCCCGGCCAGAAGAAATGAGGCTGGATCAGGTGGGTAGTGCGTTTCACACCAAAGTGTCCTCCCAATCCCTCATGAGCCATACGTAGCACCACCAAGCGGAGATTACGGGGAACAACTACTTGCCGGCAAAGGGCTTCTGCAGGATCGTGAGGGCCTCGGGTGACTCTGAAGAGCACCCCTTCCTTCAGCAGGAAATTCTCCTTTGAGAGGTTAGTCATCTCTGCTTCGTCTGAGTAAGCAGCTTCCCTGTAGGTTTTCAGCGTCTCGTCCAACAACTGAGATTTGATAAGCTCCGTCCGACTCCCAAGGTCCTCTGGGGAAATGGACGCTTCTCCCTCAGACTCCCCCGAGACCCCTGGGCTAGTATTTGGGTTAGCTTCATTCCCTGTGGTGGTGAGCAGCACCGCTCCTTCCGAATAGGTTTCCGGGGTACGAGGCTCAGACTCATTGCTATAGGAGGAGGGCTCTCGCGCCACCTCACTTAGCCAAGGTACTTCTCCAAGGTCAATGTCAGCTAGCCATTTGTCTTCTTCAGGAGGGGCATTCTCAGTCTCGGGCTCCGGCTCAACTGCTTTCATGCACCTGAGGGGCACACGCTGTATGCCTCTTAGGAGGTCTTGTCCCAAGAGCAAGTCATAGCCCTCATGTCCGAGATCGCTCACTACCCCTAGCCTGCACCTTTTGCTGAGCTGGGGCGTGGTCACTCTCAACTCCACAGTAGGAAGATCCTTAGTGACTCCTTCGATCCAACGGACTGTCATGCGATTGTCCTGCTGAACTTTGGCACCGATAGGCAACTGGTGCCATAAGATTAGTGAAACGTCTGCACCGGTATCCTGTAATGCTCTGACCGACTGCGGAGAGCCGTCTCCTTCAGGCAGAGCTACTGTGATCTCCCCAACAGCGGGCTGTCTTTTGGGAGCTTCACGGATAGAGATTGAGAGGGCAGCTGGAGAAGAGGCTGAGGATTTGCTGGGACATAGTGAGTAGTTCTTTGTGTGTCCGTAGCACTTACATACCTCGCAGTATGCACTGGCATAGTTCGGCTTCGCCACCTTAACCTTGGGCTTATTCGTCTGCTTCGTGGACTCAGTTGACTGACCGGATAGCTTCAGCCGACAGTTGGCTTCCAAGTGGTTAGATCTCCCGCAATGGCCACACTTGGTAGGGGAGATCGGATTTTGCCGGGGCTTAGACTTACCCGATGGGACTGAGCTGGGGGGCCCCGAGTTGAACCGGACTAGCTCGTACTCATCAGCATACTCGCAGCATGCTCTAAACGTGGCTGGATTTTTCTCAGATATGTAAATTGAGAGCGCCGGTGGGGCGTTCCTGTGGAAGTCCTCAATTTTGAAGAGCTCTAGGAGGTTGTCGTAAGAAGTGCACTTTGCAGCCTCGACCCAAAGGGTATTGAGCCTATCCTTCTGAAAACCCCAATCAGACCAAGATGTCGTGGGGGACTTGGTGTGCCTACGCCACTGACGGCGCCAATTTTCAGGACTTAGTTTATAGGCCTCAATCAAGGCCTTCCTGACGGCCTCAAAATTACCCTGTTTATCGGCAGGGAGCGCAGCATGCGCATTCTTCCCTTTCCCCGCCATATGCTTTGACAGTAGTAGGGCCTTCATATCCTCCGCTACGGCACACGTCTTAAACACGGACCCCACCTCATTTAGCCACCTCACAGGATCCTTGTCGTCCCACTGAGGAATGAGTGTGTGGACAGGCATGGAGGGGAAGCTTTGGCCATTTTGAGTGCCGTTGGGGTGAGGGCTGTTTAGCCGTGCTAGCTGGATATCCTGTTCCCGCATCTTCAATTCATGCTCTCGCTCTCTCTCCTTCTCAAACTCTTCCTGCTCGGCTTTCCTCCGGGCATTGACCTCATTCACAAGCTCCCGCACATAGCCTTGCAATGCCTCTCCTTCGTAACCTTGTCGCTCTGCAAGGGCCACAAAGTCCTGAATTTCCGCAGCAGTCATTTTGCTAATTTTATGGGTGGACCTCTATGCTAGACAAAACAAGCTGGAATCACAACTATACAGTAGGTGACCCTCTAGGCTAGTCAGGAAAAAAAATGGAATCTCCACGATGTGTGACCCTCCTATGCTAGTCTTAAGGAAAAAAAATGGAATCTCCACGATGTGTGACCCTCCTATGCTAGTCTTAAGGAAAAAAAATGGAATCTCCACGAGGTGTGACCCTCCTATGCTAGTCTTAAGGAAAAAAAATGGAATCTCCACGATGTGTGACCCTCCTATGCTAGTCTTAAGGAAAAAAAAATGGAATCTCCACGATGTGTGATCCTCCTATGCTAGTCTTAAGGAAAAAAAAATGGAATCTCCACGATGTGTGACCCTCCTATGCTAGTCTTAAGGAAAAAAATTGGAATCTCCACGATGTGTGACCCTCCTATGCTAGTCTTAAGGAACAAAAAAATGGAATCTCCACGATGTGTGACCCTCCTATGCTAGTCTTAAGGAACAAAAAAAATGGAATCTCCACGATGTGTGACCCTCCTATGCTAGTCTTAAGGAAAAAAAATGGAATCTCCACGATGTGTGACCCTCCTATGCTAGTCTTAAGGAACAAAAAAATGGAATCTCCACGATGTGTGACCCTCCTATGCTAGTCTTAAGGAAAAAAATGGAATCTCCACGATGTGTGACCCTCCTATGCTAGTCTTAAGGGAAAAAAATGGAATCTCCACGATGTGTGACCCTCCTATGCTAGTCTTAAGGAAAAAAAATGGAATCTCCACGATGTGTGACCCTCCTATGCTAGTCTTAAGGAAAAAAAAAAATGGATTTGTAAAAATGTGTGGGTGCGTTCTTGCAACACCACCACTTGCAACTCTGTGACTGTAAAGCAAGTTTGTATTTATACTTAAAGTATAACAAATTAAAATAAAACAGACAATGTCACTGAGATTGCTTAATGCTTCATTAAAACATCAGCCCCTTTACATACTTTCCCTTTAGAAGAAAAATGAATTTAATAAATTACACTCCCAAATATTTTATCTTAATGATCCTATACCCTGACTGAAAAAAATTTAAATTAAATGTGACACCATAAGTACTTTATCTTTAGGTTAGCCCTATTACACAGTCTAACGAAAATTATCCCCTTCAAAAAAATGTACATAAAAATAATATCCCACGCGAAAGTAATAAAAAGAAATTACATACCCTTACTTGTCAAAAGGAAAAATTGAAAAAATGAATGCCACGTGCGCTTACCGTTACCAACACGGGAATTAAGCCTCACTGGAATTTAACACGTGGTTTAGTGTACCACGGATTCTCCAAAAATTTTCGTAAATTTCACTTCACTTAGTTTTTTAAAAACACAAAATAACACATTCACTTAATGCGCAATATATATAATAAATGAAAATTTTAACCACTTTGATAATAAACACTCAGAAAAAAACAGAACACAAATTCATCTCACGCGGTTGGCTATCCTGCTACACAATAGGACTAGACTTCTCCCACGTGGGTTTAAAAACAAAAAGGTTCGCGGCGCGAACACACACACTAATAAACACAAAACTTTAACAATGAGAATAGAAGGCTTTTGCTGTGTTCTTCCACGGTTCCAACTCCAGTGATAATATAATTTACTTGAAATTAAATTGAGGTTCGTCAAGTCGCTAAAGACAGAAAAAGGGGGGAATTTGACTTTGATAAAATTAATTTTAAATTACTGTCTTAGCGAATCCTGGCATTTGGTCGCCAATATGTTACGGGCCACTGGTTCGAGTCCGGCCTTGCTTAAGGGACTCAAGGGCCGTAACAAAACAAATAATAATGGTAGGTCGCCAGTCAGCAATGATACAAGGAATACTGACAAAATTATATATTTACAATAACACTTAAATAAGAATTAATAAAAGAAAGGGGAGCACAACAGTTAACTATTTTAATTTATGCCACGAGGAGCTTCAGATGGAGTTTGGTTGGCCGTGGATGAAACGACAGCACAGCAAACAACGTTCCCTGGAAAGGGAAATAAATTGAATTATTAACAGCACACTTACTTCTACCGGCTGGGAACACGATGAAGTCGTGTGGTTAAAACCTTTAAGCAAATTAAATGAAAATGCAAAGCTTAGGGATTTAAACGATACACATGGGAATTAACACTGTCACAGGGTGAATTAATTAAAACTAGGACTAAACTGCACACGTGGTCTGGGTATAGGGGGATAGGATACAAGGTTCAGTGGGTAGGATTTTCTTTAGAGGATAAGGAAAAATGGGGTGTGATAATGAAGGGATGGCAGGTTGGGTAAGGATATTGAGAATCTCAAAATCAGACACCTTACCTTTAGTAAAAATGACTCTGGTTTCTTTCCCTTGTGGAAAGATGTAGACAGAGGTCCTGCCTCCCTGATGTCTTGAGGGTGAAGAGAGATGTTGTTTCCCTCAAGGAGGTTGAGTGAAGAAGGAGCAGATGTTCTCCTTATGGATGCTGACTTACGAAGGAAGATCCCCAGTTTTCCCTGGGTAGATCAACCCCACTTGACCCCCAATTGGGGGGGGTAGGGGGGATTGGCCTGACCGCTGTCCTATTGGTCAGGCTTGATCTCGTGTCCCCACATCCTTCACAGCTCGCTTCCCTTGTCCTGGGACCTCGATGTTCTCACGTGACTTGTAGAAGGTAGCTGAAATTGAGATCTCAGGGGGAGTAGACTGGTATAGGATGGTGGGAGGGGGGTGAGACTCTGGGTAGGGTCCCAAAACTCGTGGCATTTCGACCCATGCTGGCGGGGTCTTTTGTTATTGGGAAAAAGGTGGCGTAATGACCGCCATTACTAACAATATATATATATATATATATATATATATATATATATATATATATATATATATATATATATATTCTTACGAAGCTGGTCTAGTGTAGAGTAAATACAATGATTAATTCATAATTTTTTTATATTCTGTATATTGTTTTCATATGTGCATTGAAGAGATGATCCCCAGCTCGTAAAATGAGCCCCTCTCATGTAGATATAAGTATTTTATGTAAATTACGTAAGATTTTTGTTGTGAATATCATTATATTCTTTATTCTAGTTAAAATGTGTATATTTTACGCAATTTTTAACAATTAACCTTTTATTTCACGTATGTTTGCCACAAAGTCTTATGTTGTCTATTTCAAAGTGTTGTAGGATTCGTGCGAGATATGAATAGGGGCTTGGGTTATGTTCTTTAATATTCTATGAAGTATTGTGTCATGTTAGAGAGAGAATGTTCGGTGACATGTGCTTTCGAAACTTCACGATGCCCGGCGAGAGGAAGTTATCCTTTTTTTTCCTTTCGGGGACAATAGGTGCGCAGAGCTAGCTGGGAAGTCATCTCGTGGGTGCGATGATGTGTATCTGAGAGTTGCCTGAAACCCCCTTGATTTGCCTCTTAGCATTTTTATCTAGTTGGAAACTATGACGCCATTAGGCACAGTCACCCACGCTACCAGAACTCGATCCTGGAAGGTTCTGGAAATAGCAGTCAGGTATCATGTAAAAGGTGACCAAGGTTAGGTTACCGTAGATCGAGTTAGAACCGCAGCCTGAAATAGCCTCCTTCCCCTCTCCCTCTCTCTCCCGCAAATAATGCAGTGTATTTGTTGGAAGTGTTTAATGTGTTTCATTGTGTCCTCTCACATGTGACTTCATGCCCAAAAGCAAATCGGGTGTCAAAAAAAAAAAAAAAAAACGAAAAAAAAAATGCAAGACTAGAAGGTGATTTTGAATTCATTGTATTAGAGTGAGTGTTGGCATTGTATAACTTTTTTTTTTGTAAACGGACCTTTTGGCAGGATAGGTTTGTAAAGTGATCTGGTTAACTATTATTCATTAAAGGTCAAACTTAAACATTGTATTATTTCAGAATTATTCCAATCATTTGTATTATTTTCATTGCATTACTTTACTTTGGTTAAGATTTATTCAGATATAACAGTTCAAGTCAAGTTACTATATAATTTCAGATCGTAAGATTACGGATATGGATACGCAGAAGGATAGGGAAGTGGGGAATATGGGGAAAGGATAAGTACCCCTGGATACAATCCAGTTTATAGCCCGAAGGCAGGTAGGTACTCGGGATGGGAAAGAATAAGGAAAACTGAGAAAGAGAAGTACAGGAGAAGAATAAAAGAGAGGGGCACACCCTCATGCGATATTAGATAGTATTAGAATCAGTTTGAGAAAGGAAAAGGCAGGCAGGGAAAGGAAAGGTTTTTTGGTTCTAAGTCTAGCCCTTGCTACAGGAGTCCATTCGTCTGACACCTATTTTGATGGTTGAAGAAAGGTATGATTGTTGAAAAATTATGATGATTTAATGAAATATCAACTTAACTGTTTAAATGATATTTAATGATTTTTTTTTTATTATTATTAATCAGATGCTATATATCTGTGCCTAGGATGATCACAATTGATCTTAGGCTCCATCTCCTCCACCAATTATGATTACGAGCATGTTCGATAGCGAGATTTCTAGTTAGGGTGCAAAGGTCGTCATCGTCTAAAGCAAGTTGGTCCCAGGTTTTCTGGCCAAGTCTGTGAAACCTGACATTAAGAGACTCCAATTTAGAATACTGGTGTAATTCCAAGATTTTATTGTAATAGGGAGGGCTCTCTTTGTAGGCTCTCCTCAAAGTCTTATTTTGTATTGCCTGCATTTTATTTAATGAAGATTTGCTAAGTGCTCCGAATATTATAGTGGTGTACTCTAACTGAGGTCTTAATAATGATTTATATAAACGTAGTTGAGTTTTAGTTGACAGATTTTGAAATCATTTTAATATATTAAGATTTACTTTAGAAGCAGTTATTCTCGCCTTAACATGTGGAAGGATGCCAGATTTTTGGAAGTTACACCCAAGTATTGTTGCCTTTTGTTTGAATGGAATTCTTACATTGTCTACTACAATTTCTGCAGGATTACGAACTGAAATAGGATGTAAAAATTATAAAGTGAAGGGGAGAAAACACTATCCTGAGGAACTCCAGATAGTAGCGGAAACTCTGGTCCTATAAACTATTTTATCTTGATCATGGCCCCTCGATTGTCAAGAAAGTTGCATAATAATCTGGTTGCTAAATTTGGTAATTGTGCTTCTATCAATTTGTATTTAAGACCCTCATGCCATACCTTATCGAAAGCTCGACTGACATCTCTAGAAATTAGATTACAACTACCTCTAAAACTTGACTTAACAGCAATGAATTCATAAAGACGGGCTAATGCAAGTTGGGTCCCTTTGCCCCTTGTAAATCCGTATTGGTTTTTATTTGTAAGTAAATTTTCCTCAAGGAAATCCTCAAATCTTTCTTTAATAATTTTTTCAAGAATCTTACCAGGAGTCTCTAATAAAGATATTGGTCTATAGTTAGAGACTGAGGTGAGGTCTTTGCTCTTTTTACCTACAAAGGGAAGTAATACTTTTTTGAAATATTCTGGCCAATAACCCATACTCAGAGTTTCATTAAAGATGTTGCAAAGAAAAGAGAGCATTGAATTTGGCAAGTTTTTAAGGATAAGTTTATTTACTTGAGAGTGGCCTGGAGCTTTGTTTTTAAAACTTTTAATTATTTTGATTATATCTTGAAGTTGGATAGGTTTGAGAAAAGGGTCATCTTCGTCAAGTCTCCTAAGATCTACTAAATCATAAGGTATTATACGATCAGTATGTTCACGGATTGTCTCAGTGACATGCTGCTCGTGTTGTTGATCAAACCTTAGATTTTCTATTGGGTTTATTTTAAAGATATTGGACCAGAAGTCTCTAAAGATCACCTCCTGATCTTGGGATGAATAGATTTTTTCGTTATTATGGGTGATGTATGCTATAGGTTAAGAAGTTGAGCCTAACAATTTCCTAATCATATTCCAAAATTTTGCAGGGTATTTATAGTAATCTTCACGTTTATCTAAAAGAGCCTCCCATCCCAAGTTGTATTAATAAGTTCGATTGATTCTATTTTGATCCGTTCTTGTATATTATGAATGTACTCTAAGAGTTGATGTGTGGGACCTCGGTTATTAATTATTTCTAGGGCTTGTTTATATCGGATCTGGAGCAGCTTAAGAGAATCTGTTTCTTTGGTATATGGTAAGATCCTGTGAGTTTTGAATGGGATATGGAGCTCTGATGCTTCCTTGATCCTCCTTTACCAAAAAGCTATCTTATTGTCTATGTAAGATTTATCCTTTAAGATATTATCGGGTTCGTCAAAAGTAGAGAGAGAGAGAGTCATCGAGTGTGTCCTTAAAACGTTCCCAGTTCGCATTGTTCATATCTATTGTTGGACTAGCGACTACCATAATGGGTCTCACAGTAAGCTTTAAAATAATGGGAAGATGATCTGATGTGGTTAAGGGGCCTTGAGTAATTGAATAATTGAACATGTGAAATCTATTGGAATGAAGTATATCAGGCTTACTAGAGGTTTTTCTCTTAAAAAACGTATCAAAATCTGGGGCTAAGAACCTTATGAGGTTCCTATTCATCAGGCCGTTGATTAATGTACTTATAGGGTTGGTTCTTTTATAACCAAGGGCTGGATGAGCTGCATTAAGATAAGACAGCAGATAGACTGGGATGTTATGTCTCATCAATGATAATATATCCTGCTGCGGATATACTGGGTTTCTTGGGGGTAGATAGGTCGTTGCGACTATAATTGGTCCCCTTACTGTCTGCAATTCGACAGCAATCAGATCATGATTGAAACCATCTATTAATTTGACAGTAACATCCCGTCTAACTGCTATTGCTGTACCAACATTTTTTTCGCCAGAGGTGTTACACTGGAACACATTGTAGTTCCAGATCTTGATACGGGTGGAATTAGGAATTCCAGTTGAATTAAGAAGTATGAGATGAGAGGAGAGGGAGGAGTAGATATTAACAAGTTCTTTACTTCTGAGGACTGTCCACTTTAGTACGTTATGTTGAATTACTGTGAGGGTATCCATTATGGTAATTGTCCTTTGGTCAAGTCATAAAATCCTGACTTTAACCTCCTGTATTCATCTGCACTGATCCGGGCGATCCTAGAACTGTATTTGTCCAGTTCTATTGAGACATCATTAATGTATTGGACAACTGTGTTATTGTCGTATTTTTCTGTGAATAGATATTTAATGGTATGGCTTTCAAAAATAATTTAGGGGGGTTTGCTGAATTGATAGAGGTATAGAGTTTTAGTCCAATTTTAGGTTTAGATTGTTTCATGGGGGGAAGGGTAGGGAAAGCAGTGGCTCCTTGCAGTTCAATGTCTGAAGGTTCAGATGTTGAGGTGGAGGGCTGTGGCCTTTTTTTTAGCGGGATTTGCAGGCTCTGAGATATCAGAATCTGAGTCACTCAGTACCCTTTTCCTGTTGATCTCATCTATATCCATTTCATCATTTATTGTCACAGATTGTTGGGGGGTTGTTGTTATTTGCGTTGTCAGATTTCAACACAGCTGATACTTTATTGGCTAATTTGATAGCCTCTGTAGGTATTTTGACCAGTGGGAGTCCATTGGCTTTATAGAAAGCATCAACCATTGACTAGAAAGTCCCTGGCTCGACTGCTTCGCTAAGGTTAGCCATGATCAATGCAGTGTTCATTACCGTTTGTTGTTGCAGAGTAATGCTGTTAAATATAGGCTGAGAGGAGGTGTTTGAAGTGGAAGGGGCTGAGGCTTGTGCAAAGGACTTATTTGGAGTGATATTGGATTGTTGGTTTCTAAGAACCTTTGCTTGGTCTTTAACCATGGATTTCCTAGTAGGGCATCTTGCTGCCATGGTTGGATGGTCTCCGTTGCCTGTGATGCACTTATGGTTTTGCTGATTGTTGCATTCAGTCCAAAATTGCTCTAATGAGGCACATAGTGAACATATTTTATAGGTGGATGGTTGAGGGCAGTCCTTCTTTGTTTGATCGTACTTGTAACATCTCATGCATTGACATAGAGAAACAAACACATCCTGGGCCAGGTATTTGGGGGGGGGGGGGGGGGAGAATGATTGGCTGGAAATGAACAGAACTTTGGTAAGGCTGTCTCTTACCATTTGTATGTTTTCTAGTTGAACTTTGAAGGTAGTTTTGGTGGTTGGCAATTTGATGATCTTTGTTACTTTATTCCTTTGTTCAATTTCATCTTTCAAATCACCTTCAGAGAAGTTATAGATTATACTGTCAGCCTGTGTAATGACCAAGGTGCGTGAGGCATTCAGATGAGTGGGATCTAGGACTTAAATGTTCTTACTAAGGAATGCTTCCTTAGTTTTGGGTAGGATGATCTTTTCAATTGTGGCTTCATCAGCTATAGCCAAATAATGTTATTGGATTTAGTTAATTTATGGATAAAGCACGAGTTATCCTGTAGGATACTCCATACAGCCTGCCTACGGGCTTCATTGTCAGACCCCTGAATAGTGTCTTTTATTTTGTCTTTACCCATTTTACCGAGAGAGAGACTGATATTTTCATTTAAATAATTTTAATTGAATATTTACGTATATTTAGGGGAAAAAGTCTACGGAAATTGCACCGCTTAAATGAGATTTCAGAATAAAAAAACTGCGTGGGATTTCACGTACTTTTAGGGCGAATGAAAATTTTGACTTTTTTTCGAAAAAATTATGAAGGAACAGCCTGAGATGAGTTTTGATACTGGGGTTAGACGGAGCAAATACAACTTCTTAAGAAAACTGCAAAAACATTTTGAGAATTTTTACTCTGAAGGGCGCTTGAACCAAAAAACGTTATAAGAGTAAAGATAAAGATGTTAGTTATCACTTTATAAGAGACAGTGACTTATGCCTAAGCCCTATCCTATGTAGGCACTAATGAAGAAGTAGGAGCCTAGACGTTGCAGCAATACCCAGTGCCTCCAGAGAGTTTTAAGACCACAACGGCAACTCCGGGGGAAAAGGGTTACTGATGGTTAGTACTTAGAGTTGAAGTTCAAGGAGGAGAGAGACAGACAGAGTGGTAGGCTACTTGAGAGTAAGGGGTTGGGAGGGGCAGGGAGGGGGAGGATAAGGATGAAGGGTTAGGTTGCGTGGCCGCAAGGGAGCTATCACTCGAGCGCTGCTGGAGGCGATGTCGGATCCAAGCTTGTTATTAGCTGCTATGATGGCTGCCAGGAGAGAGTTGGGAGAGGTCCGATCAGGATGACGTCCAGAAGCCGAATGTTGTAAGATTTTTGTTTTATTCTAAGTTTTATTCAGAATTAATTTTCTTTTTTAGTAACTTATTTTTGTTATGTAAATTCTTTTCAAAGTGTTGTAATTTATATAGAATATATTTATTTTGGTAAAGAGTATTTTTCCAATCATCATTATTTGAGACCAGATTCCGTTCGATTCCTGTTAAGAACCGCAGTGAGTAAAATAAGTGTTAATAATACTTGTGAGTAATTACCCAGCTTAGTTTTGAATGTGCTTAAGAGACCTTTGGATATTTAGTGTTTTATATATTGCTGTCTGGGAGTTATTTAACGGTCTCAGAATTCGGGTATTAACGTTTTAAAGTGTAACAGTTTTGATGAAAAAGCAAACGAGGTAATTTGGATTTCGAGAGGTTGATTTACTTGCCAGTCGTAGTATATATGATATATGTTTGGTTCCCAGTCACGAGTCAATGTGTAATATATATATATATATATATATATATATATATATATATATATATATATATATATATATATATATATATATATATATATATATATATATATATATATATATCATATATATATATATATATATATATATATATATATATATATATATATATATATATATATATATATATATATTTTAGTGCCCAGTCCACGGGTGCCATATCATATAATATATATATTGGTGCCCAGACCCGGTAACCATCAACATAATTGTATAATATATTTTGGGTGCTTCGACCCGGGAACCATATCATATAATAACATATATATATATAAATGAGCAGAGAAATATGATCAATATAACGTAAGAGAAACGTGCAGCAAATGATTATTTGTAATTCCATCGAGAAAAGAAAGAAAATTGATATCCCCTTGAGATAATCAGAGAAAATTATAGTGCTACAGTATAGGGAAAACTAACATAAATATCTCTGAAACTCTATAAGAGAAAATAAATAAGTAGGTACCCAGATCAGAAAAGGGTAGCACGAATGACCAAATATGTTTGCGCAAACATAGAAATGGCATTTTAGTCATAAAGTTAACTGTTTTTATTAAAAGAAACTAATCTAAACATGGAATATAGGCTACAGTTTCTCTTAGCCAACAATGCAATAATCAGAAAATTCAAAATTTCAAGCAGAGGTTGTCATTTGGGTAAAATTATAGGTACGGAGGGGTCAACGTTTTAAACGAATTTTCCTGTAGTAAATAATGTGCTTTCACAAAATTTGACCTTTATTTCAACAGCAAATAAACCGAACTATTGTTAGACTCCCGTCCTATCCAACAGTTGCAGGTGGGAACCGGGGGCGGGGGGGGGGGGGGGGTGTTCGGTCGGGGAACAACAGGAATTCCATGTGTATTTACGACTGGAATAAACTTTAAATTCATGGAATTGATACTATTAACTTCAGAAAAAAAAACATTTTTTTTTCTGTATTGAAAGTATTATTGGATTCACTTCACTCGCAATTCCTTACTTAGGGAAGTTTTTATAAAACTTCTAATGGTTTTTGCTCCACCATGACTCGCTTCACTCGCAATAATAGAAAAAAAACTATCTCCGTTTCTATGTACTGACATGCGGTAAATGCTGAGCTGTGCACGCTCGCCCTATTGGTTATTATTTTCCGGGATATTTTTTAAAGAATTCTCATGGACTTTGCTCCGCTATGGCTAGCTTCGCTCGCAAAAAAGAAAAAAAATTGCTCCTATGATCTGGCAAGCGGTACATGTAGAGTACCTATAGAGCAAGAGTAGCGCTAACCTCAAATCTGGGCACCTTCTTGTATCCCGCAGCCAGCAGCCAAACCCTTCGTATTGGTGGTTCAGCCTGATGTTCTCTCTCTCTCTCTCTCTCTCTCTCTCTCTCTCTCTCTCTCTTTCTCTCTCACATGGGCAAGGGCAAATGGGCAAATTTTTATTCTATCGACCCCTTCCGGAGTATGAGAATTACAAAATTACACAAATATATATATTTTACACAAAAACTACAAAAAAAGGGACCAATAGATTACAACTATATTTATGTACACATATATTCAGCAAGTACATAATTAACCCTGGATAGGTACGCTCCTCGGACACCCCTTTAAGGGTATACTCGGACGCGAACGACCCCGACGCCAAAAAAAATTCTTGAAAAATCAGTTTTTGCAGTAACCTCCTTTTTTCTTTTGCCAAAAAAAACTTCAATGAATGCTTAAAACAACTGTATAGATAAATACTACTCATCTGCAGAAAAACTATTTATTATAAATATTTTAAAAAATTAAGTAGAAAAAAAAAGACCTGACATAAAAATTCATAAAAAAAAGTTTATACATATATACACAAATCCTTTTAGGAATTGATTCTTGAATGTTTAGGACACATCTTGATGTATTTTGGATGAAGTCAGACCCATGGAGGTGAAGATCTGAAATGAGAAAAAAAGGGTAACTTTTTTTGGCCAAAAAAATTTGTCCAAATTTCATGAATTTTTTTGGGTACCCAAATGAAATAGGAAGTGGCTAATCGAACACATACCTATATATACGCCATATCTGGCTAAAAAAAAGATAGGCATGGGTAGCCAGATCATCTAGAAACACTTTCCAACACTATAAAAATATAAGTTTTGCGACACTACTTGCCAATTCCTTACGGTAACATGACTAAGCAAAAAAATGCAAAACAAATAAAAAGTGGCACTCGCGGAAAAATGGCTAACATTCTAATATACGGCATTTCAGAAAAAAAAGAATTCAGCCACGTGCTAGGCAAACCATCAAGGCACATTTTCCGACAAATAAACATCTAAATGAATCATTACTCTGTGATAGTTCCTTAGTACGTAGTAATTTTGAAAGAAATGGGAAAAAATGAAAAAATGGCAATCACAGGAAAATCGAACACATACCTATATATACGCCATATCTGGCTAAAAAAAAAAAAGATAGGCATGGGTAGCCAGATCATCTAAAAACACTTTCCAACACTATAAAATTATAAGTTTTGCGACACTACTTGCCAATTCCTTACGGTAACATGACTAAGCAAAAAAATGCAAAACAAATAAAAAGGGGCACTCGCGGAAAAATGGCTAACATTCTAATATACGGCATTTCAGAAAAAAAAAAATTCAGCCACGTGCTAGGCAAACCATCAAGGCACATTTTCCGACAAATAAACATCTAAATGAATAATTACTCTGTGATAGTTCCTTAGTACGTAGTAATTTTGAAAGAAATGGGAAAAAACGAAAAAATGGCAATAACAGGAAAATCGAACACATACCTATATATACGCCATATCTGGCTAAAAAAAGAAGATAGGCATGGGTAGCCAGATCATCTAGAAACACTTTCCAACACTATAAAATTATAAGTTTTGCGACACTACTTGCCAATTCCTTACGGTAACATGACTAAGCAAAAAAATGCAAAACAAATAAAAAGGGGCACTCGTGGAAAAATGGCCATTCTAATATACGGCATTTCAGAAAAAAAAATTTCAGCCACGTGCTAGGCAAACCATCAAGGCATATTTTCCGACAAATAAACATATAAATGAAATATTACTCTGTGATAGTTCCTTAGTACGTAGTAATTTTGAAAGAAATGGGAAAAAACGAAAAAATGGCAATCACAGGAAAATCGAACACATACTTATATATACGCCATATCTGGCTAAAAAAAAAATAGGCATGGGTAGCCAGATCATCTAGAAACACTTTCCAACACTATAAAAATATAAGTTTTGCGACACTACTTGCCAATTCCTTACGGTAACATGACTAAGCAAAAAAATGCAAAACAAATAATAAGGGGCACTCGTGGAAAAATGCCCAACATTCTAATATACGGCATCTCAGATAAAAAAAAAAAAGACATGCACGTGTTAGGCCAACCATCAAGGCAAACTTTCTAACACATAAACATGAAAAAAAAACAATAATATACGGCAATTCCTTACTACGTAGTAAATTTTTACAAATATTGAAAAAAAACAGAAATTGGCAACCGCAGTTAAATACCCAATATACCAATAACTACGTCGTATCTGACAAAAACAAAATCACGCATGGGTAGCCAGATCATCTAGACACACTTTCCAACACTAAAAAAGCAAAAGTTTTACGACACTATTTCGCAATATCTTACGGAAAAATGACTTGGCAAAAAAATGAAAAAAAATGAAAAAGGGACACTCGCGGTAAAATGCCCGACATTCTAATATACGACATCTCAGATAAAAAAAAAGACATGCACGTGTTAGCCCAACCATCAAGGCACACTTTCTAACACATAAACATGAAAAAAAAATGAATAATATACGGCAATTCCTTACTACGTAGTAATTTTTACAAATATTGAAAAAAAACAGAAATTGGTAACCGCAGTTAAATACCCAATATACCAATAACTACGTCGTATCTGACAAAAACAAAGTCATGCATGGGTATCCAGATCATCTAGACACACTTTCCAATACTAAACAAGCAAAAGTTTTACGACACTATTTGGCAATATCTTACGGAAAAATGACTTGGCAAAAAAATGAAAAAAAATGAAAAAGGGGCACTCGCGGTAAAATGGTCCTCGTGGTGATGAACGACATTTTAACTAAAAAAAAAAACATGCACATGGTAGCCAAACAATCCACCAAGACTTTCCACAACTGATAACCTATACAAGTTGCACCATTCTACGACAATTTCATAATACGTAATAACTTTGATAATTATGCAAACTAGCCTAGAAGGGTAAACTCGGACGCGAACGACCCCGACGCGTCTCAGAAATCGGGGAAGGAGTACAGCTACAGCAATGCACATCTGGACACTACTAGAGCGTGTAGGGGAGACACCTCCTGCAGGTCGATCACCCACAAATTCAGTCACGGGGGTGAGTCACGTGAGAAAAACCTGTTTTTTTTTGACGCTCGGGGTCGCAAACGACCCACCGTACCTATCCAGGGTTAAAGCATAAAAGGTATTCTGACAAAGGAAAGTACATACATTGAAAAATAATACCAGAATAATGAAAATCCTAGAAAGTATTAAATCTAAAATAAAGACATTATAAGGTTAACAAACTTTGCAAGTCTTTTCAGTTCTCTAGCACTACTTATATTGAGGAGCAGATTGAATTTAAAAGTGGTAGGTCTTCTACAATAGTAGGGCTTTAGGTATCTCTCTCCTATTTCTCTAATCACTGGACAAACTAAAACATAATGGTATTCATCCCCAACTTCAATGCCATTGCATAGTGTGCAAGGGTGCTGATTCTCCTGCCTAGAATATCTTTCAGTTGCTACAGGAAGTTTGTGGGTACCACACCTATATTTACTAAGGGCAATTCTTTCTGGTATATCTAGATTTATAATATACTTTTCTTGGCCAAATTCTGTCTTAAAAAGTTTATAATTACTACACAATATATTTCTTTCTACTTCTGCATGCCACTGTTGTCTCTCTATATCTTTGAGTTTCATTTCTAGGCTGTTCATTATCCACGTGTGATTGAAATTTTCTGGATGCTCCCATATATTTGACATACCACATGAATCAAGGATAGTTTTAATTTTATGGATCCAACTAGACTTATACTCATTCGACTCGTATAGAATTCTAAGAAAACGATAAAAAACATTTGACAATTTAGACGCCTTTGATTTTACAATTCTCAACCAAAATCCAATCATCCGTTTGCAAATAGATATTTCAATTTTGAATCTGCCAAGATCCCCATATACCATGCAGTTTGCTGTTCGCTTGTTCACACAGAGCTGATTTTTCATGAACTTCTTGTGAAATGTTTCAACATGATCTAGTTTGTGATAACCCCATATTTCACAACCGTAAGTCAAAATTGGTACAACTAGAGCATCGAATAGATCACAGTTGATATCAATGGGTAATTCAAGTTTTTTACATTTAATTAACATATAAATAATGCTCTACGTGTTTGAATGACTTGTTTCTTAATAGCTTTATCCATTTTACCATTATAATTGAACGTAGTACCAAGGTAAATATAATCATCTACAATTTCGATGCTCTCCTCACCATATTTAAAATTCGGGACATTTCTAACTTTTCCTCTAGAAAATACAACTACTATAGTTTTTGAAACATTAATTTGAAGTTTCCAAGTATCACAATATTCTTTTACTTTGTTTAAGGCGTTTTGTAATTCCTTTGGGAATTCAGCCATTACAATAGTATCATCAGCATAAAGTAAAACATATATACGCAAAAACATTTCTATATCAATACTACTTAATTTTTCATTTATTTCCCTTGAACACATATCCATCCCATTATACCCCATGCTAAGAAAAGACTCGAAATCATTTAGGTAGATGGCAAAAAGTAATGGGGAAAGATTCTCACCTTATCTTACACCTATGTTACATTCGAAAAAGTTAGAAATGTTGTGATTCTGCTTTACACATGATTTTGCATTATTATACATATTATATATGACAGCCATAATATTACCATTAATGCCATGTGAGATTACTTTTCCCCACAAGGACGACCTGTTAACCAAATCGAATGCTTTTCTCTAATCAACGGACAAACAGTATATTCTCTTTTTTCGATGGAGATAGAAATTAACAAGTGAATGCAATACAAAAATATGATCTAGAGTACTATATCCCTCCCTGAAACCAGCCTGCTCCTCACCAAGTTGACCAGTGCTGTCAATATAATCAGTCAACCTTTTATTGACACAAGCGGTAAAAAGCTTCGCTACACAGCTCAGTAGTGTGATACCCCTATAGTTATCTGGGTCGTCAGGGGATCCTTTTTTCTCAAATATGGGTTTTATTATCCCTATACACCAATAATATGGAACAACTGAGGAGATCAACACAATGTTAAAAATTTTGCATATAACATTTAGCATATCATGAGGGCAGTTTTTAAGGAACTCATTTATGATATTATCAATACCACATGCTTTTCTACTCTTAAGTTTTCTTATTTGAATTTGTATCTCATCTACTGTAAAAACTCTATTTAATTCTTCGTTAACTAACTGGTTAATAATGCTTGGGTCGAAATTATCAGGGTGTTCACTATCATCAGGTTCAACATTACCTCGACTGAGTTTAGCAAAATAATCTCGAAATGTTTTAAGTGCAATTTTACAAATCAGCTCACTCTTATCAGTATTCTTTAACAAATCCCAATAATCCTTACTACTACTTTTTCTCAGATTTCTAACATTTTCATGAAATTTTTTTCTGAAAGATTTCTTAGCTTTATTAATTATTCTCTTATATGTTTTAGCTCTAGCTTTCAGTTCGTTTCTAGCTTCATTTGTTTTGATTTTCTTAAGCCTGTTTTTTACTTTCATATATTCAGTTCTTTTACTAGAACAGTCTTTGTCAAACCATGGTTTGCTAACCTTTTTGCAATCCCTAGTTTTAGATTTATTTTGATAAACTTTTTTACAAATGCCAATGTGTTTAGCAGGGTCAATATATAATTTTCCTAAATCTTTTATAATATCATCCATAATATTCTGGGTTACATTCAAAGGGTTCAGTGAATCTAATGTCTGGTCTAATAAGTTAATATCTCTAGTACTGAATGCTTCCATATACTCATTTTTTATGTCATTTGTCCATTTTGTTTTAAGTTCTTCATATTCAGAATTATTCATATCATAGGTTTCCTTACTATCTAAATCTAAATTTTCCTCCTTCTGTATTTCCGGTGGTCTCATATTACAAGTCTCTTCCAACCGTAATACCATAGAGAGGGCCGAGTGAGTATCGGACAGACACCTGTCATATTGCTCAACATTAAAATCCGTAATACTACTCATAAGTTTAGTAGAAACAATAAAATAGTCAATACAACTGTTACCATTAGCTGTGAAACAAGTGAAATCCCCCACGCCACTGTCCCCCCCCCCCCCCCCCCCCCCCAAACCTCCCGTTAACTACCTTAACGTCAAGCATTTTACACAGTTCAATTAAGTTACGACCATACTGACGAAAGAATGATATTCAATTAATATGATTATAGGCAATGACATAGAGGCAGGGTTTTGTATTCCAAGATTAAATTAACGTAAATCTCTCTCTCTCTCTCTCTCTCTCTCTCTCTCTCTCTCTCTCTCTCTCTCTCTCTCAATACGGAATAACATATAATGAAATTAATATAATAAAGTAGTAATGTAAATAAAACTATTTAAGTAAGAGAATTAATATATCTAAAAATTAAAGCTTATAAGATGTGTTATTGTTGAATGAATAATCCAGGTTTTAATAGAACTGCAGTTACCCTTCAAGATGAAGAACCTAACAGAGAAAAAATTGAGAAATGAAACAAACGTAGCAAGTGGAAAATAAATTTGCGCTCGATAGAATTGTCAAATGTATCACACCTTTTGTTTACTGTGTGCATCTGTCATTCATGGTTATTCATACATGATTTTGCATTTATTGAACATGAATTCGTGTTTTTGCTCGTGTTTTCTTCATCTGCATATTCCATTTATTACTATTACTCTTCATGTGTTTATAGCCTAGCTTATCACAGTATGATTTTTTCTATCCCGTATTGGAAGCAAAATTAGGCCCATTACAATACTATGAGGAAATGGCTTTATGTTTATTGTTTCTTTGTCAATCGTGTCAAGTATTTAAACAACATATTAGGGGTCAAGAATGACACTTTGAAAATGATCAGTTCGAAAATACACGGGTTAATGAAAAACGAAAACTAAGGTGGAACGGAATTCCAACCCCCTTTTTTTCCACCGTAGCCTCTCTAAACGTAGGAGTCTCCAGTGTAGTGGGACTTCCTTCTCCCTGATAGATCTAGCGAGGATTATGTCAGGCTGGATAATGCATATTGCAAAATTCAACAAAAGCGATAGCATTTTGCGCACTAGAAAGTTTTGTCGTTGCCGTCCACAATAGCAGAATTATGTAATAATACAGGCATATAAATATATATTTTGTTTTAGGATATACTAGTTTATATATATATATATATAAATATATATATATATACTATATATATACAGTGATACCTCGGTAGTCGAACGACTCTATACTCGAACAATTCGGAGTTCGACCAAAATTTTCGAGAAATTTTTGCTGCGGTGCTCGACCAAAAATTCGGTACTCGACCAGCCGAACACGTGACGACCGCATGGGCTTTGTGATGATCGCGCCATCTCGGCCACTCTCGCTTGTTCGGGAAGCATCAGTTCTCTCGAGAGCGTCACTCAGACAACGCGCGATCAGCATTCGTTGTGATTTAGTGATTTTCAGTGCTTTTAATTGCTTTTTTAGCTTTCATAATGAGTCCCAAGAAAGTAATGAGTGTTAAGGGGAAGGAGAAGAGGAAAACAGTGCGAACAACGATCGAGTTGAAGAAGGAAATTATAGCGAAATATGAGAATGGTGTACGAGTGTCCGATTTAGCGGTAGAATACGGAATGGCGAAGTCGACCATTTCTACGTTTTTAAAGCATAAAGAAATGATTAAGAAGGCGAATGTTGCAACGGGAGTTACGGCGGTAACTAAGCAAAGGCCACAAGTGATTGAGGAGATGGAAAAGTTGCTTTTAATATTTATTAAAGAAAAACAGTTGGCCGGGGAAAGTGTTAGTGAAGCGTTCATTTGTGAAAAAGCGTTGCATATCTATGAAGAATTAGTGAAGAAAAGTCCGAGTACCAGTGAAAGTGATTCATTTACATTTAAAGCGAGCAGGGGTTGGTTTGAAAAGTTTCGTAATAGAACAGGTATTCATCGTGTTACTAGGCATGGGGAGGCAGCTAGTTCGGATCAAATTGCAGCCGATAAATACGTGGGGGAATTCGATCGGTACATAAATGAACAAAATTTGATCGCACAACAAGTCTTTAATTGTGATGAGACTGGGTTATTTTGGAAGAAAATGCCAGCCAATACGTACATTACCAAGGACGAGACGAAGATGCCAGGTCACAAGCCAATGAAAGATAGGCTAACATTGTTGCTGTGTGCAAATGCAAGTGGCGATTGCAAGATCAAACCCTTGTTAGTGTACCACTCGGACAACCCCCGGGTGTTCAAACGAAATAATATTTGTAAAAGTGCACTACCAGTTATGTGGCGCTCGAACACTAAATCTTGGGTCACAAGACAATTCTTTACTGAGTGGATAAACGAAGTGTTTGCCCCCCAGGTTAAGGCTTACCTCATTGAAAAGAGCTTGCCAATGAAATGTCTTCTGGTTATGGACAATGCTCCTGCACATCCTCCAGGTCTCGAGGATGACTTGAAAGAAGAATACAGCTTTATCAAAATCAAATTCTTGCCCCCCAATACTACTCCCATACTCCAGCCCATGGACCAACAGGTCATTTCAAACTTCAAAAAACTCTATACCAAGGCCCTTTTCAGAAAGTGTTTTGAAGTGACCAGTGACACGAAGTTGACCCTAAAGGAATTCTGGAAGGAACACTTCAGCATCCTCAACTCTGTTAACATGATTGACCAAGCTTGGCGAGGTGTGACCTATAGGACATTGAACTCTGCCTGGCGTAAGCTGTGGCCATCATGTGTCACAGAGAGGGAGTTTGAAGGTTTCCAACCAGAGGCGGGTCCAAGCACTGCTACCCCTGTAATTTCTGATGACACTGATGTCGTTGAGGAAATTGTTGTCATGGGCAGGAGTTTGGGGCTTGAGGTCGACAAGGATGATATTGATGAGCTTGTAGAAAGCCATTCTACCGAGTTGACTGTGGAGGAATTGTTGCACCTGCAACAACAACAGCAGCAGGATCTGATTGTGGAGCAGGAATCTTCAGAAGAGGATGAGGTAAGGGAGGATGTTCCAAGTTCTCTCATCAATGAAATTTGTTCCAAGTGGGCAGATGTGCAGGCTTTTGCTGAAAAATACCACCCAGAAATTGCAGTAGCAAACCGGGCAGTGCATATGTTTAATGATAGTGTCATGTATCATTTTCGAAGAATACTGCAGAGGAGGAAGAAACAATTAACAATAGACCAGTTTTTCACAAAAGAAAAGAAAGCTGCTACATCAAAGCCTGTTTCTCCTCCAAAGAAGAGACAAAGAAGAGAAGAAACCCCTGAAATAGATCTGCCCACCCTTTCATTGGAGAGAGAAACAACTCCTGAAGGAGAACTACCCCGCCACATCATGGAAGGGGACTCTCCTTCCAAGCAGTAACCTCCCCCTTCCATCCTCTCCACATCCATCCCTGTATGCCATCGAACCGCTGCTCAAAGGTATGTTCACTACAGTACAGAAAATGGTTTAAAATTGTTTTATTTTAGTACAGTAAATGGTTTAAAATTGTTTTATAGGATTTTCTGACCAATTTCATACACATTTAGATAATTATTGTTGTTTAGGTACACGTTTTATTAATATTTTGGGCCTGTTCGAGTGCTTGGGAACGGAATAGAATATATACCATTATTTCTTATGGGGAAAAAAAATTCGGTACTCGAACAAATCGGAGGTCGAACACGGATCTCGAACGGATTATGGTCGAGTACCGAGGTATCACTGTATATATATATATATATATATATATATATATATATATAACTTCTGGTTAATTACATAAACACCCGAGCTCCAAACCCGCCTATCTATTTTTAGATAAATCCGTTATACCTGAAAAATATCCAAGCTCTGAGAATAATAGGCAACTCCCAAAGGTCTTTTACATTACTCTCGAAACAAAACTGGGTGAATATATAAGTGAACTATTCTAAACCAACCTCTTACTTTGGTTCTTAGTCAGGGATTTCGAGCAAAGGACTGATAGAAAATATTGGCGATGGTAATAATACACTCTTTACAAAAATAAATATATACTGTAAAAAGTTAACACTAATATTACAAAACCTTAGACTAAGACAAGAAAATGTTACTCCATGAAAATTATATAATCACTTATTTCACTGGAAATTGATTCTATAAGAATATTCAATTTTGATAATTAATGAAAAGAATTATCACTTTAACACTAATGAACATACAATACTGAAATTTACATATGTGTAACTGTTATAATTACGTCTTCTGGTTCACACGAGGTTACCGAATAGTTAAGCAAAATAAATACACTTCACTATTTAACCTAAATTTCACAGGACCAGTTACATAAATTTATGTTAAATTATACTTGCATTTACACACTACACTTGAACTAACATTCAATAGTTTCATCAACGTTGGATAGAATTCGCTAATCACGTTTAACAGTGAAACACTATTCGCATCTGAGAGGTGAGAGGGCTGACAGACGTTGGCTCTTACAAAGGAATAGGCTGGAACTCTTCTGCTGCTTATGCATTCCTAAGGCCTATATATACTGACTTGATTATTCTAAAATTTTTTAATAGATGATTCCCGTGGTGTGGGGGGCGAGGTTCTAGCGACGTAAGGTGTCCAGAGAAGTAATTTGAAAAAGGGGGTACTAACCTTGCTTGCAAGGCAATCCTCTCTCAGCTAACTCCGCCCACCAACCCTCGTGTGACAATAAAAAAAAAGATTAAATCTAATTCGAGAATTTTCATGCACTTTCTAACCACATGGAAGCATAAAAATTACGTAATCTCTCATTCTCATACCTCGTGTGTGTCATAGAGCATACCTGAACGAGATTTCATAAGGCTTCGTAACCAAATACGTGAAATAAAAAGTTAATTCTTAAGAATAATATAAATTTACATATACTGAATGGAATGAAAATACAATTAAATGAATGATGAAAGTCCTATGTAATTTTCATACATTACTTAAACGTACATGAGTGAGACCCACCTTATGAGCTGGTTATACACCTCTTGATTACACAAATAAAATACATGAATGAAATACGCTTATACAAGACTAGCTTCATAAGATAGATCCCCAAAAAGATTATCTATTCTGGGCCTGAATCCACCGATTCAGCCTGATTTAAATAATCTGCAACCACATTATCTTTACCTGATATATGCTTTACATTAATACAATATGGTTGCATACATAATGACCACTTAGTTAAGGTTTGATTATTATTCTTCATCTTGTTAACAAAAGTTACATTTAAAGGATTGTGATCCGAGTAAACTGTTATTTCTTCATTCTGGTCTATTCACATAATCTTTAAACTTGTTTATCAAAGTGACTAGTGCTAGCAGTTCCTTTTCAACTGTCGAGTAGGCTCATTGTTGTTTTTTCAGCTTCAACGACATAAAACAAACAAGGTGAACAATTCCTCCTCTGTCTTCTTGTAATAAGACAGCTTCAATCCCATTATCAAATGCATCCACATGGATAAGGATTTTTTCGTTGAAATAAGGTGCTTGCAGTATCGGTTTTGAAGTTAATATGGCCTTTATCCTGTCGAAGGATTCCTGGCAATTGCTGTTCTATACATATTTTTTTCTTGAGGTTAATCAATTCCATGAAGGGAGAGATTACCGCCGAAAACTTCGGGCAAAAACGTCGGTAGAATCCTACCATCCCTAAAAATCGTTGCAATTAATTTTCTCGTTGTTGGAGGTGAGGCTTTCCCCATTCCTTCGATGTTAGTGACTACCGTGGCGATTTGTTCTCTTCTGACTTCAAATCCTAAGTACCGAACTGTTGCCTTTCCAAATTCGCTCTTCTCCAGCTTATTCGTCAGGTGTGCTTCTCGCAGCTTTTGAAATACCTACTTCAGGATTCGGAGATTTT
Organism: Palaemon carinicauda; assembly: GCF_036898095.1. Taxonomy (NCBI): domain Eukaryota; kingdom Metazoa; phylum Arthropoda; class Malacostraca; order Decapoda; family Palaemonidae; genus Palaemon; species Palaemon carinicauda. The sequence continues at coordinate 42,677,189 of NC_090759.1, forward strand.
CTTCCTAGGTCGATGAATATATCACAATATCGTTGAGCTATAAGCATAGAAGGTTAACTATCACTCATTGAAAGGTAGCGGGTGAGTTCATTAGACCAAATGTCGTGACGGTGTATTGATAAAAGCTGATAACGATTTTGCGTTGTCGTCCAAAGGAATTTGGTAATAGCCTCTTATCAAATCGATCTTGGAGACGAACCTCACTTGTCCGGTTATTATTTTGGGGATATTTTTAAAACCTAATAGTGTTTTTTTCTTCCTAAGTCACAGACCCTAAAATCAACTAAATAAATAATGGCTTACCTTATGATTGGGATAACGTTCATTGGGGATCCCTCAGGGTCTTCTGGCAATTGTTGTTGTATCAGAGTTGACAGTAAAAAGTGACGCAAAAAGGTCTTCTTCGGTACAAGGATGGAACATCACAGGAACGAAGGGATTAAAGGAGACCGAAGGGAACTACTTGAAGTGGGCAGTGGATAAGACAACATAACAAAGGGGGTTGCAGAAACATAAACCTCATATGTTAAGTTTCTGTATGTAAGGGCGTAATTGGTTAATGAAAGATTAGTGTAATAAGTACGGCGTTTGCCAAGTAAACTTGACCAGTAAATGTATCCAGAGCAGGAATTTGTTGTATTGAAACTTAATGTAATACAGTAATCATGACCATAAAAAAAGATACACACACACATATATATATGTATATATATATATATATATATATATATATATATATATATATATATATATATATATATATATATACTTATATATATATATATATATATATATATATATATATATATATATATATATATATATATATATATATAGTAATACCTTCACATACAAGTGCTCCAAAATACAAGCATTCCAAATTACGAGGTGGCCTCAAAGCAGAATTTTCATTCAGAGTATATGTAGATAATCATCGTAGTTTTATCAATAGATTAGAGTGAATTATGTTACTGCATTTTCTATCTTTGCTGTCATACTTAAGGGTAATTCTGACCCAAAACAATATATAAACACACACACACATATATATATTCTTACGAAGTTGGTCCAGTATAGAGTAAATATTTTATTTATGTATTTCATTTGTGTATTTAAGAGGTGTATAGCCACTCCATAAGGTGAGTTCCTCTCTTGTAGGTTCAAGTAATTGTATGTAGATTGCATAAGACTTTCTTCATTCATATTGTTGTATTTTTTCCTCAAGTAAGTGTATATAATTTTAAGTTATTTTTAAGAATTAACTTTTTATATCACATATTTTGTTACAAAGTTTTATGTAAACTGCCTAAGTTTGCTGTACGAACCATATGAGGTTTGAAAACAATGGCTCACGTCATTTTTACGAGGTATTACATCATGTTTATATTCCCTCATGTTCAAAATGTTCTTGAAAACTCCAGAGTTAGTTTTATCTTTTATCTTTAATATTTCGAGGAGGTAGGTGAGCGGAGTTAGCTGAAGGAGGGTTACCTTGCAAGCAAGGTTTGATCCCCTGTTCTAGTTGTCTCGTTGCTAACCCTACACCGCTAAGCCTTGCCCTAACGCCACTAGAAGAATCTATTTAGAATTATCTAGAATAAGTAAGTACATATATATGTGCCCCTAGAATATCGTAAGCAGCAGAAGAGATCCTGCTGTCCCTGGGAAAGAGCCAACATCCTCTCTCCTCAAGTGCATCGAGTGTGGGCCCTCTCTAAAGTGAATAAGTTTTTTACCCAACATATATCGTGTGTAGTGTGTTCAAACATTAATGAAACTTTGATTTCAAATGTATTGTTTTCTTGTACGTGCTGGTATTATATACATTTTTGTAACTGGCCCTGTGAAATTTAGGCTAAAACAGTGAAGTGTATGAGCTAAAATACGTAAGTGTATTTGTTACTTTTATGTAAATTTCCATAAAAGTTTAATCATTAGAGTGTTAAAGGTTAACTATTGTCATTAATTGTCAAAATTAAATATTGTTATGAAATAATTTCCAGTGAGTGTATGATTTTCATAAGTATCTTTTTCTTGTCTCAGTCTAAGGTTTTGTTTAGATTTAAATATTTCAGGTGATTCATTTTGGTGATAATTTTTTGTATTAATGTTGAAATTTTTTTATAGAATATAATCATTTTTGTAAAACTGCATTATTTCGATCACCAATATTTCTTATAGATCTTGCTCGTATCCCTGACTAAGAACCAAAGTAAGAGGTTGTTTTGAATAGTTCTTAATAATTAATTACCAAGTTTTGTTGTTAGTGTACGTAAGAGACCTTTGGATATTCAGTGTTTTTATACATTGCTGTCTAGGATTAATATAATTTCCTCAGAGCTTGGGTACTAATTTTCAAATGCAACAGACTTATGTAAAAATACACAGGTATATATATATATATATATATATATATATATATATATATATATATATATATATATATGTGTGTGTGTGTGTGTGTGTGTGTGTGTGTGTGTGTGTGCGTGTTCATATACATATACATTTCATATCCATTGATACAATAACACATTCATATCGTCACAAGCGAGAGAGAGAGAGAGAAAGAGAGAGAGAGAGAGAGAGAGAGAGAGAGAGAGAGAGAGAGAGAGAGAGAGAGAGAGAGAGAGAGAGAGAGAGAGAGAGAGAGAGAGATGTGTGCTATTGGAGTAACATACAGGTAATTTGAAATGTTTTCTGTTTCAGATTTGTTAGAAAGATTGGCACATCCAAGATGGAAAAATTCACTCTTTTTCTGCTGATGCCGGGAGTTGCTTTGGGTAAGGAGAGGTTTCACTTTTCCATTACATTTACCAAAGGAAGCTTGTTTATAAACTAGAGATTGTGGGAAAGAGAATGTATTGTATACCCTGCTTCCACATTGATAAACACATTAGATTTTCACTCGAACCAGTATCATAAGAAGATATTTTACCATCAATCAAGGAATTTCCGATTCATTCAACAGTTGGTTAATTTGTAGTGAGATTTTGTTTCGGACAGGTTCTACGGAAAATCACCAATTCCATGGAAAAAATAAAGCAGGGCCTACTCAAAGCTTACTAAATACCTGAATATATACCAATTATTCTCGCTTTACTTGTTGCAGATGGGGCAACTATTTTGGTCTTATGTTGCAGCCATTGTATTCCTCAGGTTTCCTCAAACAAAACTCTCTTCTTTCCTTGTCGTTTACGTAATTGGATATTTTTTCCAATTCATTATTAATAGTCATAATATTGCAAATCATTACATTATTGATGATGATAATGATAATGACACTAACAATGACAATAACAATCTTAATATCAATAATGATGTTAATCTTCAAATAGATTAAATTTTCCTATGTATGTATGTATGTATGTATGTATGTGTAAGACTCAATGCAATACGTGATGTTTATATGCAAAAAATATGACAAATGAAATGAGAGTTTTAACTTGTCTTACTTTATATATACAGGTTGACGTGATGCTCAGATGCAATAAAAATTAAACACTATTTGAATCCTGACAGTTCTATAATTTTTCTATTCAAGACGAAGTGGACCAGAGGACTAATACAATGATAAAGATTCTTACATTACATATGGTACAGAGGGAGTACAAATATACATTTTTAGAACAAATGATCCAAAATATATGGCTAACTTTGTTGAAACGTCTCTGCCGAGGGCTGAAACACATCATCATCATTTCCTCCTACGCCTATTGACCCAAAGGGCCTCGGTTAGATTTCGCCAGTCGTCTCTATCTTGAGCTTTTAATTCAGTACTTCTCCATTCATTATCTCCTACTTCGTGCTTTGTAGTCCTCAGTCATGTAAGCCTGGGTCTTCGAACTTTTCTAGTGTCTTGTGAAACCCAGCTGAACATTTGAAGAACTAACTTCTCTTGGGGAGAGCGAAGAGCATGCTTGAACCATTTCCATCTACCCGTCATTATGATCTCATCCACATATGGCACTCGAGTAATCTTTCTAATAGTTTAATTTCTAATTCTGTCCTGCCATTCAACTCCCAATATTCTTCTGAGGGCCTTGTTCTCAAATCTGCTAAATATGTTGGAGATTGTTTCAGTGTCATGCCATGACTCATGTTCATAGAGTAACACCGTTCTCACTAAGCTGATATATAGTCTGATTTTTATATGTAATTTCAGGCAATTTTATTTTCAAATTTTACTTAACCTAGCCATTGTCTGAATTGCTTTTTTTCAATCTTTTACTAAACTCTAATTCTAAAGACCCTGTATTGGAGATCATGGTTCTTAAATAATTAGATGATTTCACCTCATTAATCCTTTCTCCTTCCAGTGATATTTCATCTTCCATTGCATACTCCGTTCTCATCATCTCTGTCTTTCTTCTATTTATCTTCAGTCCACTCTCGTGTGATATTTCATGCATTCTGGTAAACAAGCATTGCAAATCCTGTGTGGTTCTACCAACAAGGATAACATCATCAGCATACTCTAGGTCTACTAAATTCCTTTCACCAATCCAGTCTAATCCTTCTCCACCATCTCTGACTGTTCTATTGCATTACAAAATCCACGAGGAGGATAAACAACATAGGTGACAGACCATTTCCTTTGAGTACTCCGCAGTTCACTAGAAATTCAATTGATAACACTCCACTAACATTAACTTTGCACTTGCTATGCTCATGAACAGACTTAATCAAATTTACATGCTTAAGAGGAATTCCATAATAACGCAGGAATCTCCACAAACTTGGCCGGTGCACACTATCAAAGGCTTTTTCATTGTCCACAAATGCCATCAAAATGGGATTTCTATATTCTACGCATTGCTGTACAGCATGTCTCAAAATGAAAATTTGGTCAGTGCAATTTCTACCTTTTATAAATCCTGCTTGTTCATCTCTCAGCTTTTCATCAATCTTTCTCTCTAGTCACTTTTGAACGAGCATACTCTATATTTTCATAACAACTGACGTAAGTGTTATGCCTCTGTAATTATTGCCATTAGTAAGGTCTTTTTATGCTATTTTCAACGACACTTCTAACTCCCATTCGTCAGGTTTAGCCTCTTCATGCCACATTCTACAAAATAATCTTGTAATTGGTCTGATAGTCACTTCATGTTCGGCCAGTATCACCTCGGCAGTTATTCCATCGTATCCAGTGGCTTTCCATCTCTTTAGTTTTTTTGAGGATAGCTTCGACTTAAAACACACTGAATTCATTCATGGGCACAGCAAGGTCTTCATCAGCTTCAGGTATATCAATAAAATTATTCCATTCATATCTCCTATTCATAACCTCACTATAGTGTTCCATCTAACGTTATCTTTCTTCATCTTCTGTTGCTATCACAGAACCATCTCTCTTTTTGATGGATATATGCTTCTTCTGCTTTGCCCAGTCGAGATTTCATTAATAATTCAATGAACAATTCTTACACCATGGCCACTTCCTGAATTCATAGCTTTGTCAGCCTCATCTGCTTTACTCTCTAAATATTCTCTCCAGCCATTCATGGCTTTCCTTTTGACCTAATTGTCAATACTGGAATACTTAGCATGCTCTGGCTTTTAATTTTAATTACTTCCTCGAAAACTTTCAATAAGCAATCCCTGTCTTTGTCTCCTTTTTATAGTATCCCAAGTATCATTTGAAATCCACGGCTTTCTCCTTGTAACTGCGTGTCTCAGGACTTCACTACTAACTGACTTATATAAGTTCTTAAGATAACACCCTTCTTCATTAACTGTCTGTTCTTCATCTCTTGCAGTTTCTAAGACTACAAATCTATTTTTACATTCAATTGCTAATGTTTCTCTGTGCTCTTCTTCTAAAAGCATAGTTGTATCAAACCTAGGTATTCTATCCATCTTTCTGTTGGGTGCTTTCAGTTTTAATTTGAGTGTGGCAATGACGAGCTGGTGATCACTACCAATATCGGCACCTCCATAGGTTCTTACATTTCTCAGAGTCTTCCTTCTCTCTTTATTAAGGACAATGTGATCTATCTAATTTTTGTAAATAACACATGGGGAAGTCCATGTATACTTTTGGATGTTTTGTGTTGAAAAAGAGTACCTCTAATGACAAGATTGTTTGCTGAGTAGAAACTTATGAAACTTCTTTTGCAACTTCGCCAAGACCCTTGACACCCATCACATTCTCTATCCCTTGATTATTTCTTCCAACTTTAGCATTGAAGTCGCCAATCACAATTTTCATCTCTCTCTCAGGGATCTCAACTATTACCCTCTGCAGTTCTTCATGACATTCATCTTTTCTTTCTTCAGGGGAATCATATGTCGGGCATAGCAAACTATAATGTTCATATTGCACTGCTTTGATTTGAACTTTGTTGGTAACAATCTACTATTTACAGCTCTCCACTCGGTTAATGCCTTTTCTGCTCTTGGTGTCATCATCAATTCTACCCCTTCTCTTCCAGCTCCATCTGATCTTCCGGAGTACATACATATATTGCCCTGGTCTAAAGTTTCCTTACAAATACCCTTATAACGTGTTTCACTTAGGACCAAGATATATATCATAAATTCACTCTTCACTTGTATCTTCCCAATCTGATTCATGGTTCTAACATCTCAATTACCTATTTTAAATTTGTCTTTAGTATTTATAAACCGGGAGATTCTTAGCACCCTGCTATGCCTGTGACTGGGGGCCATTCAGTCATCTTCTCTTCCCATGACTGGCAAAATCCTAAGAGGATTCATTGGCTAGATACATCGAAGGATAGCCAGTTCCTTGTGATGCACAGTGCCTATCTAACTAAGGAAAGTAACTCCTGCTGGTCCATATTAATTCTAGTAATATCAACCGCCAGGTATCAGGAGTAAAAGCCGAAGAGACAGTTTGTCCATCGCCTTAAACCTATTTCATCACCATGCTGCCAGTGACTTCGTCGAGATTTATGGGGGCATTTCCTTCACACCAAAAGCTCTCGTTACTGCACCAAGTTGCTCATCTGCTTATACGAGTATGACCGTTGGCAAACATGGACTGCTAAGATACGCCGTCCAGCACTGTGAAACATAAATACTAAAAAAATTACTAACACTAGTCTGTTCAATAGTACAGTAAGACTCAATTAATGTTACAAGAATCATAAAAAAGTACATTAAAATGAAACCAAATATAATATAACCAAGACCAAAGTTACAGAAACAATAATCAAAACAAATACACATTGAGACAAATGGAAATGGAATAACAGAATTCCCAAAGAACAAAGAAATATCCTGAAATAGAATGAAGGAATTCTTACAACACAAACAACTAACTTATTGAGGTAACACAACCCTTGACTAAAAATAAAAAGTTGAGGAGGGCTCAACGCCAAACTATCTACGATGTAGTTAGAAGATTATCGGTAAAGGTCTCTAGGCAATATACATAGTAACATAGGTAGTTGAGCGATTTTTAGAGTTTAATGTTAAATAAAAATGGACTCGAGGGAATATAAAACATAGTCAGCTATCAATGGACTGGGCAATATATTTGAAATTAGAATAATCAATAGGTTCCTAGCATGCATAATCATAAATAAGGATGGAGAAAAATTGTTTTTATCCATTCCACATCCGGTTCGAAAACTGACACCTCTATGGGATTCAATGCTGACCCTCAAGCGTCGATTACAACAACTGATGTAAGTTTCCAAATTACATCTGGGATGAATATACTAATACACAATTGAAGGCCACATCAATTCCGGCAGAGTATCTAAATCTGAACATGCTTCCTATTGTCAGTGGATCCTTGAAAGTGAAATCTGTGTCAACAGAGGGATACAATTCAGAATGGACTTCATGAAATTTACTTTTAATATTTTTATAAACATGTGGTGATGATAAAGACATATATATTCGACTTGTGGAATAATGTGTACTGTGGTCTTCGGAATAAAGAAAACTTACTTATAAACTGCTTTAGTGTTTCAAAAAAGTTACATGGATAACAATTACTGACAAAATATGATTGTAGAAATTTAATTGGTTTGTAGAACCTGTACTTGTAAGATGTTCAAAGATCTAAAAAAAAAAAGAAAAGAAAAAAAGAAAATAGCAATGTTTTCAATATAGTTAACTTTAAAGGAAAACGGTCAGTAACTAAAATTGTTTAACCTAAGTACGGTAAAAATATTTTTTTTTCCCTAAAAATGCCAGTACTACTTGATTCATTATAACGGAAAATGGAAAGGTCTAGATATGAAAGCTGAGATTTATGTTCTAAGTCCAACATAATCTTGATATTTGGGTGAAATAAGTTTATGTATTTTAAAAGCAATGTTATATGATGTCTATCTCGAAAAAATTAAAGATACCATCTGAGTAACGTCTTTAAAACCGGGATTTAAAAGTTATGTAGCATTGATCCATGAATAACCTCTTAAAGTGATACATGAATATGTTAGCAAAGGTTTGTTCTAAGGTGAAACTCATTGCCATACCATCAATTGGTTTATATATTTTGTTATAAAAAAATAGTATAGTTTCGGTTACAGGAAGCTCAAGCAGTTTCCGAAAAGAGTAGATTCTGTCTATGGTTTTTGATTTGTAAATAAGAACTAACATCAAAACTAAACATAAAGTTATTGGGAACTTGTTAAAGAATCTGATATACAAACTGAGATGAAATTCTAAGGTGTATGCATAGGTAGCTGGATTACTTGAGAGGGGGAATAAAAACGTAGCTATACCCAAATTAATAGAATAAGATGCAGTCAATATGAGCTGTAATTATATATCAGCTTTGTGAACCTTAGGCAAACCATATAAAATTATGAAAGATAAACCAGTTATGTACTAGGATACTTCTGAAAAAAATTGACTCATCCTTAAGTTGTTTTTGGTTACGGTTGGTGTTATCTTGTAATTCATGAATTAAACTGAATCCCGTGGATTCAATTTCTACAGTCTATAAAGCAGAATACATACATATATATATATATATATATATATATATATATACATATATATATATATGTATATATATATATATATATATATATATATATATATATATATATATAATTTCACTCAATCCTATTATATACCAATTTATTTCTTTCAGCTCTTCTAGTAACACGGGAAGATCTAGACAGAGCCCTGACGTTGTATGTTGTAAGGTTCAGATCCCAAAGGTGGCCTGTTTTAGTCCAGATATTTTTAGCGCACCCTGCTGTGGGATGTATCTGCCCACCATCTTGGGCAGTTGCTCTACTGCCGCTAGGAGATGTGGTCCGAGAATAGGGTTCTGTTATTCATGTCTGAGTTTTGGCCAGTTTTCATCACGACTCTTGGCCACTGCGGATTTGTGATGGTGGGAGATTTTCATAATATTAAAAATTAGAAGAATTCGGGAATCTTATATGGAGTTGGATAGGGCCATATATTTTTCTTCAGAGGACATGAAAGGAACAAAGATGAAGGAAAACTATCAGAAAAGGCATAAAAACCTAATAAAGTAAAGGTTGGAAATGACGGAAAAATCCAAGAGAGATGAAATAGAATTGGCAGAACTATCCAAAACAACAAAAAAACTAAAAACCAAGGATATTCGTCAAGAAAATCAGACCAAAATTGAAGGAAACACTAAAGAAAATGAGATGAAATGAAGTTTTGGAACAGGAAGCCAACAGATTTTTGCTTTAAAGGATGAAAATGGAATTCTTTATTAACTTAAAAGAAAGTGTCATGAAAATTACAGAGGACTATTAAACAATGCTATAAAATCCTTCTATAAGAAATAACTTAGCCAATGAAAATAATGAAACATGTGACTCGATGCCAAAAGTAACAGTTGGAGAAGTAAAGAAATCATTAAAAGACATAAAAAAGGCAAAACAGCAGGGGAAGATGGCCTAACAGTTGATTTAATGATAGATGGAGGAGATTTCATAATAGTAAAACTGGTTGTACTTTACACCAAATATCTGCAAGAATGCTCTATGCCTGCAGCTTGGATAAATGTTATCATTATACTAATTTATCAACAAGGTGACACAAAACACCTGAAAAATTATCACCCAATAAGTTTACTCTCCGTAATATACAAAATATTTACAAATATTATATTAGGTACACTAGAGAGATAGCTACACTTCAATCAACCAAGAGAGCAGGTATTCAACAACTAACTATATCCATGTAATTAAATAGCTACTGGAAAAATCAACAGAGATGACAAACCACTATGTATGGCAATTATAGACTATGAGAAAGTTTTGGATTCTGTCAAAACTTCAAAAGTAATGAAAGCCCTTCAAAGACAAGGAATAGATGTATCTTGTGTTAGAACACTTGAAGATATCTATACACGAAGTACAGCAATCTTAATACTACATAGGGATAGTGAGAAAATTCTGATTGAGGAAGGAGTTAGACAGTCGGACGCCCATCTCTCGTGAATTATTCACCGCATGCCTAGAAGACGTTTTTAAGAATCTAGATTAGGAAAATGTAGGAAATGATATTAGTGGGGGATACTTTGACAACTCAAGATTTGTTGATGACGGAGCTGTGTTTAGTAGATCATGGGAGGAATTACAAAAGATGATAGGAGATTTGAATAAAGAAAGCAGAAATGTTAGACTGAAAATTAATAAAAGGTAAACTAAGACAATATTCAATGAAGATGCAGAGAGACAACAAACAGGAGTTATGCATGAACCTTTAGAGATTGTTTATGAATGTACGTATTTAGGACAAAAAATAAGTATTTCCCCAGGACACAAGACCGATATTACACAAGACCAAAATTGATAGAAGGATATTTAGGAAATATAAAATGCCACACTCTTTAAAAAGAAAAGTATTTAATGAGATGAACCTACCAATTTTAAGTCATGGATCAGAATCTTGCAGCCTTACTAAAGCAATAGTACATAAATTAGTTAAAACTCAGAGAGTTATGGAAAGAATGATGATGGGAATATAACTAGGAGACAGAAAAGGAACAACATGGATATGCAAACAAATTAAAGTAGACAATATTTCAACATGTAAGAAAAAGAAATGGACATGGGTAGGACATATAAGGAGATTGATAGATAGTATATGGACATAAAGAATAACAGAATGGGTCCTTTGAGATTGTAAAAAAATCACGGGAATGAAGAAAAGATGATGGATTGACGAACTAGGGAAGTTTGTTGGTGTGGACTGGTATAGAAAGACTATGAAAAGAGGTAAGCAAAAGGACATGTCTCTGGCCTTTGGTCTGCAGTGGTCTAGTAACGGCTGATGATAATGATGATATATATATATATATATATATATATATATATATATATATATATATATATATATATATATACATATTTATATATATGTGTATATATACATGTATATAAATATATATATATATATATATATATATATATATATATATATATATATATATATATATATATATATATTTATATATGCTTATATATATATATATATATATATATATATATATATATATATATATATATATATATATATATATATATATTCTTACAAAGCTGGTCCAGTGTAGAGTAAATACAGAAGTTTATTCATGATTTTATTTATATTTTATTTGTGCATTGAAAAGAGGATAGCCAGCTCTTAAGATGAGTTCTCCTTGTGTAGATTCAAGATTATTACGTAAGTTATGTAAGACATTCATTGTTAATTTTATTGTATTCTTTATTCAAGTTAGTATATGTACATTTACGTTATTTCTAAGAACTAACTTTTTATTTCACATATTTTTGTTACGAAGTCTTACGTAATCTGTTTGAGAGTGTGATGTGATCATACATGATATGAACAAGGGCTTACGTAATGTTTTTTTATATTTTATGACGTATTGCTTCATGCTTTTGAGAAAATACGCAGTACCATGTGCTTTGGACATTTTGAGAAAAACCTAGTGATAGGCAGTTATCTTTTTTTTTTTTTTTTTTTGGGGGTAACAAAGCATGGGTGGAGCTAGCTGACTGAGAGAGTTTGGTAACTCTGACGCCTAGCCCAGCCCCCCCCCCTCCCCCCCCCCCTCCCCCCCCCCCGCTCCAGACTTCAGTCCGGGCAGTTTCTGGAAGTAGCTAAATTTCTTATATAAAAGCAACACTAGGGTTAGATAGAGAGATAAAGAATTGCAGCCCTAAGACAGCCATCTTGCCCTTTCCCTCTCTCCACACAGCTCACGGTATTATCTTAATATTGGAAAGTACCTATAGTGTGTTCCCTCCTAAGTGATTTTGTGCCCCTGCATGTATCGTGTGTAGTGAGTACTTATAAAAATTCTCTTGAAGTTTTTGTAAACAGCCCTGTAGGAAGGTTAGGTATTTGTATGGTGATCTGGTTATCAATTTTTCATGAAGTGTCAAACCTAAATATTGTACTCAGATTCAATTTCAAGTGAAACAAGTGATTGTATAATTTTCTTAAGCGTTATTTCTTTTTTCTTAGTCTAAGGAACATCCCAATTTAACATTCAAAAGTCAAGTCATTATATAAATTTCAGATCGTAACATTTTTCTCTTAACCTGAGTGTTGTTCAGACTTAATATTTGGAGTGATTTATTTTGTTTTTATGTAAATCCTTTGAAAGTGTTGTAATCTATATAGAATATATTTATTTTTGTAAAGAGTGTATTATTCCAATCACCATTATTTGAGATAGTATTAGCTTGTATCCTATTATAAACCAAAGTTAGATTTATTTTAATATTCCTAATAATAATTACCCAGTTTAGTTTTGATTGTACTTAAGAGACTTTTGGATATTCAGTGTTTTATATATTGCTGTCTGGGAGTTATTTAACTGTCTCAGAATTCGTGTATAAATATTCTAAAGTGTAACAGATTTAATGTAAAAGCAAACAATTGAGTCTGGAATTAGAGAGGTTGATTAACTTTCCAGTAGTAGTGTATATTATATGTTTGGTTCCCAGTCTTGAGCCATAGTATATAATATAATTTTTTGGTGCCCAGATCTTGGAGCCATAATAGTATAATATATTTTTGATGCCTAGACCAGGGAGCCATAATCGTTTAATATATACATACATACACACACACACACACACACACACACACATATATATATATATATATATATATATATATATATATATATATATATATATACATATATATATATATATATATATATATATATATATATATATATATATATATATATATATATATACATATATATATGTATATACATATGCATATATATACATATATATATATATATATATATATATATATATATATATATATATATATATATATAAATATATATATATATATATATCTATCATATGATGATGCCTCCTGGGTCTGGCCTCCAAAAATACGTTATACAAAGATGGCTTGTGTCAGGGAACCAAACATATAAGATGATATATATTATGACCGGAAAGCTATACAACCTCTCGAATTCCAAACTAACCTGTTTGCTTTTACATTAAGTCTGTTAAACTTGAAACGAACTCTGAGACAGTTAAATAACTCCCGGACAGCAATATATGAAACACTGAATATTCAAAGGTCTCTTAAGTGCACTCAAAACTAAACTTGGTAATTATTACTATGAATATTCAAATAACTCTAACTTTGGTTTATTAACAGGATACGAGCGAATATGCATTGAACACTGATGATTGAAGTAATACACTCTTTACAAAAATAAATATTTTATATATATATATATATATATATATATATATATATATATATATATATATATATATATACTACAACACTTTGAAAGAATTTACATAAAACTAATAAATCACTCAAAATATTAAGTGTGAACAAAACTTACATTAGGACAAAAATTTTACAATCTGAAAATATATAACCACTTGACTTTAAATATCAAATCTGAATAAACCTTAGACCAAGACAAAATAAATACTAATGAAAATTATATAATACTAGTTTCACTTGAAATTGAATCTGAATACAATATTTAAGCTTGACACTTAATGAAAATAGATAACCATATCACAATACAAGAGCATATCACCATCCTACAGGGCTGTTTACAAAAACTTCAAGATAATTTCTATAAGTACTCACTATGATTACAAAAACTTGTCACACGAAAACTTCAACATTTCACTGAACACTTTTAAAATAGTACACTGAGCTGCATGCAAGAGTGAGAGAGAGGTGGAGAGGACTGTGTCTTAAGGCTGGAATTCTTTATCTAATCTATGCAACCCTGGGGTTGCCTATATATATGAAACTTAACTAATTCCAGAATTTTCCAGAGGAACGAGTTCTGCAAACATGGGGGCAAGGCTAAGGCTTCAGAATTACCAAGTATTGCTCTCTCAAACGCTTACTCACACAACAGGGAGATGAATCCTGGGTTTCTTGGGCAACTATTACACACAGCGAGGCGACTCTCTGTCAGCTATCTCCGCCCACCCTTTGTCCCCGAAATTAAAAAAAGATAAGTCCTATCACTAGGTTTTTCGTAAATTTTCCAAAGCACATTGCATATTGCGTATTCTCTCACAAAAATGACGCAATACTTCATAAGAATATAAAAGAACATTACATAGGGCCTTGCTCCTTGTTTGGTCACATAACACTCTCAAACAATTTACATAAGACTTCGTAACAAAATTACGTGAAATAAAAAAGTTAATTCTTATAAATAACGTAAATATACATATACTGTCTTGAATAAGGAGTACAGTGAAATTAATGACGAAAGTTTTACGTAATTGATATCATAAACTTGAAACTATACGATGAAAATTCATCCTAAGAGCTGGCTAACCTCTCTTACATATATATATATATATATATATATATATATATATATATATATATATATATATATATATATATATATATATATATATATATATATATATATATATATATATATATATATATATATATATATATATATATATATACATATATAGTATGTATGTATATCTATGTATATATACAACAAAAACAAAAACAAATATAGACGTTTCTTTTCCACTGAAGGACAAAGGCCTCAGACATGTCCTTAGTCATGTCTAGGGTTAAGCCATTTTCGTAACCTTTCTGACCACTTCGGGCTGATGGTAGGAGAATTTAGTTCGAGTGCTCACAGCAAAACAACCTACGATACAGTATTCTAGAAGTTTTATTCCAGCTGTGACCAAGTTGTGGAATGATCTTCCTAATCGGATAGTTGAATCAGAAGAACTTCAAACGTTCAAAGTTGCAGCAAATGTTTTTATGTTGAACAGGCTGACAGAAGTTCTTTTATAGTTTATATATGAAATATCTGTTTTAATATTGGTAATGTTTTTAAAATATTTATCTTAATTATTCATTACTTCTTATATCATATATCTATTTCTTTATTTCTTTTCCTCACTGGGGTATTTTTCCCTATTGGAGCCCTCGGGCTTATAGCACCCTCTTTCTTCAACTAACGTTGTAGCCTAGCTATTATTAATAATAATAATAATAATAATAATAATAATAATAATGATAATAATAATAATAATAATAATAACATAGCCCTATTTTCATATGTAATTTTCAAATTTTACTTAACTTTGCCATTGACTCATTTGCCTTTTCTTAATCTTTCATTAAATTCCAGTTCCAAAGATCCTGTATGAGAGATCATAGTTCCTAATTATTTAAATGTTTCTACCTTATTATTTCTTTCTTCTTCCAATTTCATCTTCCACTGTATCTTCCGTTCTTATCATCTCTGTCTTTCTTCTATTTATATCGAGCGTAACCTCGTGTTATATTTCATGCATTCTGGTAGGCAAGCATTGCAAAACCTTTGGTGTTCTATTTATAAGGAAAACATAATCAGCACTCTTTAGCTAATTTCTTATTACCAATACAGTTCAGTCCTTTTCCACCATCCCCAACTGTTCTATGCATTATAGAATCCATTAGGAGGGTAAACAACATAGGTGATAACACATTCTCTTGAAGTCCTCAACTGTTTTCTAGAAATTTGATAACACTCCACTAACATTAACGTTGCCCTCACTATGCTCATGAACAGATTTAATCAAATTTACATATTTAAGGGGACCTTCATAATAACTCATGAATCTCCACAAAATTGGCCACTACACACTATCAAAGACATTTTCATAGTCCACAAATGTCATCAAAAGTGGATTTCTATGATCTAGACATTGATGTACAACATGTATTAAAATGAAAATTTGTTCAGTACAACTTCTACCTTTCCTAAATCCTCTTTGTTATTTTCAGCTTTTCATCAATCTTTCTCTCGTATCTCTAGATTCCATGAAAACTGACATAAGTGTGATGCCTCTGTAATTATTGCAATCAGTCAGATCTCAATGTTTTGCCATTTTCACCAACATCCCTAGCTCCCATTCACCAGGCTTTGCCTTTTAACACTACATTCTACAACACACACACACATGCACACACACACACACACACACACACACACACATATATATATATATATATATATATATATATATATATATATATATGTGTGTGTGTGTGTGTGTGTGTGTGTGTGTGTGTACAGAGGATATCCTATTCCAAAAACTTCTCTTCCTAGCTGTATGTGATCCAAAATTTGAACAAGTGGGCGAAAAATGCTTAAGGTTCGAAACCGAATTTCGGATGACTTTCGCAGAAGCTCATGAGGTTTGCATCTCAGAACATGGGGCCACTTTGGCAGTCATAGATTCAGCCCAACACTTCAAGGATATCGTTGATCATATTCACAGCAAAGGTAATTTCTTCCATGCAGAACTTGTAATTGAGTGTTACGCTAAGTAAAAATGGGTTTTGTTGATTATACTTAGTAGATGATCTAATTATATTCAGTTTTTGAAACACCATCATAAGTACAACACGTCATTACTTTCTCTAGTATAAAAGATTCTTAGCAATATGAATCCCAATTGATCTATGCCAAATTGTTTGAATTATCTCTTGTCCTAATTTTCTTCTCATATTTAGAAATCTGAACTAAATCTTTGAGTCAATATAGTAATAGAGTCTACAGGTGACGCAGTCACCTAGGTAAGCATCTTGAGATATTTACATTCTTTATCTCTCATCAGAAATGAAATTCTTCTTTGTATGTAACAGGAACTTCATTATACCTTGACCAAGAGTGAAGGACTTCCTCCTCTGAAAAGTAAACAATAATTCATTTCTCATTTATTCTTTCACCTGGAATTGGCTACTCTATTTTTGAGATCGTAAACAATTACTTCTCGCTTTTCCATCACAAAAAATCCTTTTATAATGAATGATAGACAATAAAATTCCTCTCTCATCAGTGATGGATAAACAATTCTTCAGGACAAAAAGCAGTATACATCTATCTACTTATTAGGAATGAAAGACTAATTTTTTTTTTTATGGAAAACAGTAAGTTTTATTTTCATGAGGAATAAAATATATCAGTTTTCTAACTCGATTTAAAAACTTTAATCATTTAGAAGATTTGAAAGAAAGCTTTTGGATCGACGGAATGGACGTAGGGCACGACGGACACTGGACCACGAGAGAAGGAGAAAATTTCCCGATGGGAACTCCCTTTTGGGCCGGTTTTCCAGATTACCAGGAACCCAGCGGAGGAACCAAAGAGAACTGTGCTCACATGAGCAACGGTCAGAGGTTTTATATTAACGACATCGACTGCAACTCAGCCTATTGGTTCATTTGCGAACAGGCAAATAACTACGAAAAATCTAACAAAAGTAAGTTTGGTTTTCTGAAATTTTCCAAATCTATACATAGAACTTTTTAATACAAATTACATTAGAAAATATATAAGTAATTGATTTATTTTGGTATGGAAAGGCCTCTTGCAGATCTTAATCTTTTCTCTTTTGTAGTGAAAAAGTAAGGCTTTTGTATATAAAAAAAGATGTTCTAAGAAAAGTATTCTCAATACACAATAAATTAAGCTTCATATATGATAAGAAATAAAACAGAAGATGAGTTTCAAAAATCTCCGTAAAGAGCTAATTCTCTCTCTCTCTCTCTCTCTCTCTCTCTCTCTCTCTCTCTCTCTCTCTCTCTCTCTCTCTCTCTCTCTCTCTCTCTCTCTCTCTCTCTCTCTCTATATATATATATATATATTTTAGATTTATTCAACAAGTACACTATTAACGTGACATGAACCTTTACTACTACTACTACTATTACCACCACCACTACTACTACTATAACTATAAATGTCCCTCCAAATCATGCTGAAGTTTTTCTAGTGAAGATTTGTCACTTATTTCTGCATCGATATAGACAGAGGGTAGTTATCAAATGAGAATTATGAAATCGCATTTTGAATGGAGAAGCATACAGGATGGACAGCAATATGCCCTTATCAGCCCAAAAAATAAAAGGGAGAAATGATACTTGTAGCTTCCGGGAAACCGGAGCAGAGAAGGAATTCCGAAGCTTAGCAGATAATGCAAAACGGACAATGGAATGTGCAATACACACCCGAGAGAGAGAGAGAGAGAGAGAGAGAGAGAGAGAGAGAGAGAGAGAGAGAGAGAGAGAGAGAGAGAGAGAGAGAGGAGTTACTTGTGGGAATGTTGCATCTGCCGTGTTGCAAAGAAGACTTCTGAATTATGATATAAAGTCTTTGAAAACAGTGAAGAAAACAGCAAAAATAACCAATCGCATTTTGAATGACGCATAGTGCTTGTAGCATCTAAAATAAAGTATTTAGGATAGAGTTAACTTATGTATCTAAACTGTATTTTCTTCGAAATTTTTGAAAATAATCTTATTAATAATGACTTTCATAGATTAGAAAGGTTCAAAAGAATATTAGAAGGCATTGAGAGGAATTATGGCTTGCAGTTATTGAATATCATAACCACATGGATCACATTCAGATAAACCCAAAATACCAGAGCTGACAAATGTAGTAAAAGTAATTTGAGCATTAGAATGAAGTTGAACAAATTATTAGGTAAAACAAAAGAAGTATATAAGGATGCGTCATTGATAGGGATAATTGAAAAAGATTGGTTTTAAGAGAACAACACCAAGAGGAGCACCACTTGATCCTGGAAAAATCAAGATTCGCTGCTATCAAGAGTAATCTCTATGAAGAAAATACGTAAAAACCGGGAAATGACTTTTCAGAGATGCGCGGAGAACCCAAAATCAAGTCTGTTTGCGAAAACGATGAAAGCTTTTTGATTTACCAAATTTATAGAATTTATAGAAGAATTGATCTTTTTATTTCTTGTTACAGATGTATCAACTTCTGACTCTCCCTGTCCATTTCACTATGTCAGGGTCGGTAGCAAATGTCTATCTTTCCTAAACCAATATGAACTTCCATGGAACGAAGCAAGTTTGCAGTGCGGGTACCTGGATCCCAAAGGAGAACTTGCCTTCGTCAATGATATAGAGTTACTGAGGGCGATTTTTCTTCACCTTGAAGAAGAATGTAAGTTTGAAAAGATATGAAATGATTTCTATGTCAAGCAATTATATCTAGATATTTACTCCATCTTCACATATCTTCCTCCTCCATTCTTTTCATTATTATTCATACCATATTTTTCTTGAATTAACGAAAAGGAGATTTTTTTGCCTGAATGTAAAATTTGGAGAGAGAGAGAGAGAGAGAGAGAGAGAGAGAGAGAGAGAGAGAGAGAGAGAGAGAGAGAGAGAGAGAGAGAGAGAGAGAGAGAGAGAGAGAGAATTATAACAAATGTTCTCAAATTGGCTTACATTTTCAATATAGAGCGTAGAAAAATATCTGTAAAAATTAGTAAACAAATAAGCATAAATAAGATTTTAGCAGGGAATAGATGATAGAATAATTTGTTTGAAGTGAAGGGAAGAACAAGAAGGAAATGCCGCATATATTACTACAGTGTCAGGATATAAGAATCGAACGTAAAGAGCCAAGTATCGTAAAAAATAGTGGCACCTAATATGTTGGGATATCAAAGGCTTAGTGAAGAATAGGACTTAATTCAGAACATAAAGGTTAATCTATGGTTATTAGAGACTGTTTATGAATACATAGAGTAGGTAATAAAGATACCTTATTAAAGCAGAAGCAGATTAGATTGCGATATATTTGACTTTCAGTAGCATACCAGTAATGGATAATTAAGGTAGATGGTCAGCGTAGTTTGATGGGACTGTGAATGCAATGTGTAGAAACCTATGTAAAAGATATCCTATTTGTTCCCTAATGTCAGACACGTTCTCAGTGTGCCTGATATATCTTTTTGAAGGATATGTTATCAAAGGCTGGAAAAATGGTCTCATTGCATTACGGGAAAGGTCAGTGGATGTTTAAGACATTTAGGGACAGCAGTTGATAGTTTATTTTGCAATCGCGTGGAAAGAACTGAAAGTGTCAACGTATACAGAAGAGAAAAGGATTCAGATACCAGAGCAATAGACATTGTCACAAAGAACAGAATAAAGGACTCAGTTGCTGCTTAACAAGAAGCAAAATCTACGAGATGTTTAAAAGTTAAGAGAAAATTCCATATGTCGCTAATACAAACTTTTGAGAAGTAAGTTCAAATGTAATTTTGAAATATCTCAAATGACAAGCTGTGCATAATAAGGTTTGCTGAGATCAAATAGAAGTTTCATGATTAAAGATTTTGCAAGGATTTGCGAAAAAAAAAAAAATCAAAGACAAATGGTTTTTTTGTAAAGCCAGTTCTGTTTCCAATTATTTTTCTCATTATCCTATGATTATTTGAAGTCATGTTAAGGAAAACCCAAAAATAAATAATATCTGAGAGCATGTTATTAATTGGCGCTATAAAGAAAAGCTGTGGAGTTTTCTTCAAAATCCAAATAGTATTTACATAAAAAAAAAATTACTAGTTTTATAATATCAAATTAAATTCTCTTTGGCACATTACAAGATTGCTGAGAAATTAGCAGTAGTTTAAAACATGAAAAGTGCTAAAGTGATAAGCATTATGACTACGGCAAAAATTTATCATTTTCGTAACTGCAGTGTTGTGAGTTATAAAAAATATAATTACCATCTCCAACTTCGTTGCGGCGAAGGTTATGTTTTGATAGGAATATATTTGTCTAACTGTCTGTTTTTGATACGCATAACTCAAAAATTATTCGACCTAATCTCATAAAATTTGGTGGGATAATTGGCCATGATTCAAGGACAATTTAATTAGATTCTGGGTGTGATTAGGTTATAAGATAAGGCCAAGGTCACGAAAAGGTCAAAATTTCTTTTTGCAATATTGTGGCTAAGTTTTACTTAATTTGAATGAAACTAGTGCCAAAATATTCGCAATTCAATTGCGAATCTTGTGATATACAACAGGCTATAATGATCCCTTTACTTAACATGTTTGTGTATTTATTTGTTTGTATGTCTGTCCGTGTGTTTGCGATTCGCATAACTCAAAACTATTTGATAAAATCTCATGAAATTTGGCCATGATTTAAGGACAATTTGATTGAATTTTAGAAGTGACCGGATTAAAGGTCAAGGTCAAGGTAACGTAAAGGTCAAAAAGGTCTTTTTGCTATATCTTGGTCAACTTTTATCCCATTTGCATGAAACTAGTGTTAAAATATCTCCAATCAAATTACATATTTTGAAATACGAAACATGATATAGGCGAAGGTATGTTCTTTACAGAGTACCGTTTTAGTTGGCTTCTGTTACACAATTGACAAACCCAGTTGCAGAAAAATACACTGACTAAGTCGTTTAAAATACCGTCGCAATAGCCTTAGTCATGAATACCAGAGATACATCTTTCACTACAAATAATTTAGAATGATAATTGATGAATCTTGGAATTTTTTCTCTTTCTTTTCAGGAAACATGATACTCACCCATGCATGTTTAATATATATATATATTTTTCCACATTAGAGCTGCAAAGTTTTCTGAAAACATATTGAAAATAAAAAATCTACTGTTCATGAGTAAAAAAGCTTTTTCATCACGAGAAAGAAATGTTACCTAATCTATAAACACATCTACTTCTAGAACCGCAGAAAAAAATCAAATACAACCCTTCATTCAAGCACTATTAGAATAAATGATTCTCAATGTCGTAACAGAAAATCCATAGTACACTCAATATACATTTTAAGAAAATGAAATTCTTCAATAAATCTAAAAACACCACATAATTCGTATGCAGCATCCACTTTCAGAACCCTGGAAAGATTAGCTTCTTCATATAAACATATAATGAGCAAATGGTCTTTTAAAGTCCCTACAGAAATCTTCCCTGTTTCCCCTTACTTGTGGTTTGAAGGAGACTTCAATAATCCTTCATTTCCTCCTATTCTATTGCAGGGATGACAGATCACCATTACTGGATTGGAGGCACTGACGAGGGACACGAAGGTAATTGGACATGGACAGATGGATCAGCAGTACCTATGGGTAAAATCACTTCTTTTTTAAGTAAAAAAATCCTTGAACGGGGAAAGTCTTAATGAAAATATTAGTCAGAACTAAAGCTTCTAACATTTGTATTGCAAATGTTTCTACATAGACTAATAAACATTTTAATTGTAAATCCTTGTTGCAGAAATGAGTAAATTTCTTTTTGGAATTATTTGTTATATAATTGAATAACATTTTCGTTTTGAGAATTCGTCATATAAATGAATAGAATTTTCACTGCAAATATTTTCTACATCTGTTACAAAGGCCTTAATAACAAAAGAAAGGTACATAGTTTCCTCGCAAATGTTTAGCAAGTAAAGGCGTAACATTTTCATTACAAAAAAAAAAAAAAAAAAAAAAAAGAAAAAAAAAAAAAAAAAAAAAAAGCAAAAGCGATTTGTGTAATATTTTACCGTACAAATGATTCATTAAATTTCAAATATTTGCTATAGAGTGGAGTAAAATTCTCTTTACAAATATTAGTTGCATAGTTGAGCAAATATTTATTAAAAATTTTCTTAGGCACGATAGTAACAATTATTCTCCCAAACTTGAATCCGAATGATGACAAAATCCAAAGTCAATTCATATGAGCAACGGTATCTGGCGAGTTTGTCTAAAACAATTGATCTGAAACACAATTTATCTATAACGGTTTGTCCAAAACAATATGCCCTAATATATCTGTATCTTCCTTATATGCTATGTATATAAACATCATACCTCCACAGTTTATTCCCAGAATGATATATACTCAGAAAACTTGCTAACAGTATACAGAAATAGTTACGGTCTCTTTATTACACTATTTAGTATAAATAGTTATTTACATTAACATCAAGCAGAACTAGTTGTTTGATATTTTTGGAATAAAACTATTTGTTTACATCATGGTATATTTGAGTGTAAAAGACCATAATAGAAAAAAAACACAGCAAATCCTTAGTTTTTATAAATATGAATCATTAATCTTCTAAAAAAAATTATAATTCATACAAAAAACGGGTAAATTTTGATTCAATATTTATCAATACTTTTGTTATAGCTAAACGAAAGATTGTGAGCAATAATATTATGTGGATCAAAAGTTTCTAACAAGGAAGGCTCCTTATACGTTTTGCAGCAGAATATTCAATAAGGTAACTACTATAGCAGCCGACAATCATAACTGCCAACATCTTAACATAACTTCATCTTAAAGGTTTTCAGAAGGTTCATCCTTCAAGCCTTGAGTAGGATCCTAGAATATGCTGGGATGTTAACAATCTGCAACTACAAAGTATTTAAGAAGATATTTCAGTGAATATTATATCTTTTTTCTATCATTTGGAATTTATTTATTTAGATGTATTTAAAAATAAGGATTTACTAATTTTATACAATCATTTTCAGACTCTAATTCATCATGTAGTAGAACTAATTTTATTCTCAAAAGTACGTAGTAAAGAGTACGTAACTATTCGTTTCCACTGTTAGCAAGTATTCTCAGTAAATTCTGGGAAGATACTGTTGATGCATCTATATATATATATATATATATATATATATATATATATATATATATATATATATATATATACGGCTAATACAAATAAACTTTAAGCTAATTATATCTTAGACAATTTGCTTGTAGAGGAATCGACTTTTGACAATTATTTTTAGGCAAACTGTTTTAGATTAATTGTATTTTAGAGAAATTATTTTTTAGGTAAATTGTGTATTCGAAAAATTATTTTAGACAAAATTGCCTAGACCCTGAGAAACGTGGATTATTTCCACATATCTATATAGCTTAAATTTATTTATACATAAAAAAAAAATAGGATAAATAAAGAAAAGTTGTGCGCATGAGCATTTAAAGACAATCTTCTCCGTCTAGTTCGCTTCTCTTTGTCAAATAAGAATTATTATTTTATTTCTTAAGAAGCATTATTATCAAAGGACATGATCCACCTGGAAAGAATTAATTTAATTGTAGATCTTCTTTCACGTATATGACAATTTGTATTCTGGCCTTCAACAGTCAAGTGTTTGTGGCATTTCACTCTGTCCTATTGGTTATTTCTTTATTTAGTTTCACACTTATCTCTCTATAGATTTTAATTAGGTCGTATATATGAACAGTAGTAGTTTGTTAAAAATTACAAGTAGAGCCCAAAGAATTTTAACTTCTCACCAAGATGATGATAATAATAATGATAACAATAATAATAATCCCAGGGACACCGTTTTGGGGCCTCTACAATGGTGGTCAAGAACCTGCAGGAGGAAGTACAGAAAATTACTTGTTCTTGTCAAATCGGGACTTTTACTTTCGAGACAACATTGGTTCAACTCTCCTTACTCCTTTATGCCAGATGATTGAATAACAATCATGAAGTGGAGAACTTGGCCAAGAAAGGGCACTGGTAAAGACATTCAGCGTCTATAATTTCTAATTTAAATTTTCGATATACCAAAATATGGTAAGTGTCCTGACAATCCCATTTAATAAAATTAACAAGAAGATTTTTTTCTTTATTTCTCCCTCACTCAATTTATTAGTTTCTTGCATCCCACTGTGCCCAGATTTTGCTCACCCCAGACTCTTAAGGTTTGAGGCAAGTTTAAACGAGGGAAGGATACTAGCATTATTTCTGTCCTGCACAAACAGTTCAAGAAACTTGGGTAAAGAAGACTACCCTTTGCACTCGGCCATCAGAGCAATGCCCTGAACCAGCACTTTACTTACATTTTAAGAGTTCAGTTCAGTGGTGTACATTTCGCCGGTGATCAACCATGAAAGTACTGGGTTAAATTCAGGTGCTTCAGCTTCACTAACTAGTATATGATAATAACTGTAAAAAAAAGCATTTGTGAGATTTGATTAAATAAAGATTTTTAAACAGGGTCCTTAAGTTGAAAAGTTCATAAATCGATAAATCAGAAAAAGCGGACTAATATACAAGTATTATTCAGGCACAACTATGAATTACTCAGCAACCCAGAAATTGGATTCTGTAGCATTATCATCATTAAACGTCTGAAGTTTTATGGAGAAGGGTAATTCTATAAAATGGCCAGCATCAATCAGCTCAGAATGATGATAATTTTGCTGTTATTTATTTGTGTGAATTACTGTAATGTTATGGAATTCACTGATTATAACCACGGCATAGGTATGAATATTCTTAAAACTTAAACTTTTTCCCTAAAGATGGGTGGTTACAAAGAAAAACAACTCATCACTTATTGCTAATTTCCTCCATTAGCTAAAGAATTTTGGAAGTATATCCCGCCACCCCAACATTAGCCGCTTTGTGTACCAGCGCAAAAAGGCCCATTAACAGTGCATTGAACTCTCTCTTATATATTGCGCTATTCACCTGATCTGGTAAATACACTTTTGTTTCCTGAATATATGTTTTTCCAACATGTGTTTACACTGAAGCGTTTGTGATTTTGTCTCCTTTCCCACCTCTTTATACCTCATAAATTCAATCATTTTCATGTATAATGAAATGAGTCTCAATCATTTGTTTTTGTCTTAACTTAAAGGAAACAAGAAGCCTTTAAACCTTAAAGTTTAAGATCTCTGTCTTTGAACGAAGAATAAATCAATTGATTACACCAGATCACTTTCCTGACATTTCCTTTTCCCAAGACCACGCTCTTTATTCATACTTGGGTTATATGTGAATTAAACTTGTTTATTATATGTTAGAGAACCTGTTAAAAAGTTTTGTTTAGAATATCAACTATTGATATTAAGATTAAAACGTTTCATCATTTGTAACCAAAAGATGTTGTCTTTAGAACAAGAGCTTCTAGCAATTGCTAGCATTTTAATCTTCAGCTTTGCTTATTGTGTATTTATAATTCACTCTGAACGATCTACAATCCATTAAGAACTTCAAGAAAACGGGTCCCGGTGTACGGTTTTCGAATAACCCCCTCCAAATCTTTCCCACACCTCGGTAGTTTGAAACCAGTTTCAGGCTATTTGGTGGGGAAGGGGGACTTAAAACTGGTTTTAAGCTAACCGCAGGGTAATTTGAAACCGGTTTTAAGCAAGTATCCCCCTCGTTTTTTGCGCAGGATCTCGCCATTTATAAACATTAATCAATTGCTTTCAATCAGGGCCAACACAAAATTATAAAGTTAGATGTATGTACGTGTACGTTTTCATCTACTAGTATCTTTTATTGGTGTCATATTTTTATCCGTTTATTGTTTTGTTCTTCTTTGCGATTATTATACTCGTACTGTGATAAAAGCCCACTCGATACGGCCATCATTTATTTGTTATTTTATTTTTTCCAAAACGAACTTGAGAAACATTCGGTGTGTAAATTTGCATGTTGTATGATATTATCGTAAAACCAAAATCAAGTGGCAGTCGAAGAGTGGCCTATTTCCAAACGTAAAGTGTAATTTCTAGATGCTTCGGAAGATTTACACTGAATATGATATTCAGTCTTTTTTCTTTTTGGAAGTTTCTTAATGAGAAGGGTAGACGGGATGGCTTCCGAGTTCCGATGGAAATGGAGATTAGCGGTTTGAAATGGAACTCGGATAAAGTACTCGGATGGGTCAGAATATAGGCGGATTAATATATTTCCTCCAAGTGCAGGAATATCTCCTTTTATTAATTATAATTTTCCAAACCAAAATCTCTCTCTCTCTCTCTCTCTCTCTCTCTCTCTCTCTCTCTCTCTCTCTGACATATATAAGGATTGTTTGTTAGTCCCATCAAGGTCATTTATTGATTACAATCCATCTCTAGAACACAATGGAACAAAACAACCTAAGATGGCCGTCAATGACTAGAAAAATAATTCTCATTAATGACAAAAAACAAAGAAATATTGTTTAACCCTTCCTAACTGCCTTTACCCAGAGTCAGAATTCCAACCTAATCCCATATGATTATTATTATTATTATTATTATTATTATTATTATTATTATTATTATTATTATTTTCACTTGTTAGCTACCACCCTAATTTGAAAAACAGGATGCTATAATCTCAAAGGTTCCAACAGGGAAAAAGCACGGTGACGAAAAGAGATATGGATAACTACAAGAGAAGTTTAAGAACAATTACAACGTTTAATTAAATCTTTTATATATAAACTATAAAAACTTGAAAATAACAAAAAGATAAAAACTTCAAAATAACGAGAGAAAGAGAAACAAGATGGAATAGTGTGCCCGAGTGTACCCTTAAGCAAGATGTTTCTAATCCAAGATAGTGCAAGACCATGGTACAGAGGCTATGGCACTACCCAAGACGAAAGAACAATGGTTTAATTTTGGTGTGTTCTTTTCTTAGAGAAGCTGTTTAGCATAGCCAAAGTCTCTCTTTTACCCTTACCAACAGGAAAATAGCCACTGAACAATTACAGTGCAGTAGTTAACCTCTTGAGAGAAGAAGAAGAATTGTTCGGCAATTTCAGTGTTGTCAAGTGCATGCGGAAAGAGGTGTTAAGAATAAGCCAGACTATTCTGTGTGTGCGTCGGCAAAGATGAAATGGGACGTAACCAGAGGGAGGAATCCAATGTAGTACTGTTTATCAGGTTTCCCAACCCTGGGGTCGCGCTTTTCCTGTGGTCGCCAAAATCTCAAAATATCAAAATAAAAATAAAAATTCAAAATATGTCAGAACTCGCAGTAAAGAAAAAATATATAAATGTATTTGTGATTTTTATTTATCGACTTGTATATTCATATGCAGTATAAATATAAAACAAACTAAATTCTAATGGTGGTAGGTATCCCTGAGTGCCGTATACGTGAACATCATCACTGTCCATGTCCAACCAGGCAGCCACTCCAACTGTCTGCAATTTGTTCGTCTTATATTGGTAAGTTGATGCATTTATACCTGTATAGTGATTTCGAATGTGCTGCATAGGTTGCACTCAGTCTTTGTTTCTTTAAAATTCTTAATTACTTACAAGAAAGTGGTATGTCGACAATAGAACCTGAGTACTTCCCTTGCTGACGAAGTATTGCACCACAGTATGTCAGTGGATGATAGCCTATTACAGTGCTCACAATTGAGGCTTCTAAAACGACATGTTACCCCCCACCATATTTAAAGAGAGAGGTGGGCAAGGGAAGAGGAAGAGAAGGAGATGGGCCAGGGAAGGAGGAGATCGCATTTTTATGAAACCCTCTCCTCCTATATTTTCTTATTTCCTCCCGCCAAAATTTCCTTGCTCCTCTCCCCCTATCCCCGTCTTTCAACGTCCCTTCTCCTCCTGCTTCTTTTTTTACCCCTCCCCTCCTCTTCTCCTCCTTCTTGCCCACCTCCCCTCCTCTTCGACATTTCCTTGCCACCTCCCCCTCCTCTCCTCCTCTTTACTCCTCCCCTTCTTTTTTATTTACCTCTTGTGAGTTTGTGTTGTTTTTATTGTTATTTCATTTATTGTGTTATTAGATGTGTTATTTTATTTGGATGTTCTTGTGAAGTTGGCGCGTCTGCGGCGCTGGTCACTTGGTCGAAAAGGTCGTTGGTTTGCGGTTGTTTAGAGATTTGGAGTATTGTATATGGTTGGGTTTTGAGGTTGTTGTTTTGGCGAGATTTGGAGTGCTGTATATCATTGATTTTTTCGTTTTCTGCTTCGTCTTATTTACTGCGATTTGCAAATATATTACACCTTTTTCCTTGTTACTCCTTCATTGACCTCTCCCCTCCTCTCTACACCTCCTCCTCCTTGTTCCTTGCCCCTTCACTTTCCTTGCTACCTTGGAGGTGAGGCTGTGAAAGTGTTGTTGCCTTTCGCTACAACCTATTTGTGTGAATCAGGGTTTGCAGCTCTGACTGCTATCAAAACAAAACACAGAAATCGGCTGCAACCTGAACATGATTTGAGGATAGTACTTTCCAAGACTGAACCACGAATAGAGAAACTTAGCAGCATGAACCAGGCACAAGGCTCCCATTAAAATCAGTTTACCATTTAACAGAAAACATTTATACTTTTAGTTTGTTTTTGTGGAATGTGACAAAATATTATTACAGAAGTGCGGTTTTTTATTAATATTAAGCCTTAAAATGTATAATGCTATAACAAAATTTCATGATGTTAATTTTGTCTTTTGCAACCTTATAGTACCTCTCTTATAGAAGGATGTTTACTGTCCATTACTTTTACAGCCAACAACTAAACTAGTGGGGTCGCAGTCATGGCATGAGGTGCATGATTGGGGTCACCTGAAAAAAAGGGTTGGGAACCATTCTAATCAGTTAAAGGACACAATAACTCTCTAGCGGTAGTATCTCAACGGGTGGCTAGTGGCCTGGCCACCCTAGTACCATTTTTATCTAAAATCAAACTTACCTGGAATCGTTAAGAAATAGACAAGCTAGTTATCCAATTTTTGTGTACAAATATGATATCATCGCGCAATTATCCTTTTCCTTTCATGGCTTAATACACACACACACACACACACACACACACACACACACACACATATATATATATATATATATATATATATATATATATATATATATATATATATATATATATGTGTGTGTGTGTGTGTGCCTGTGTGTACATACATACTTACATATTTGGGCTAATGAATAAATATGAGTAGTTTTTATGAAATCAATCTTTGATATACAATACAAATAAGTCAAATATTTAAGGAGAGAGACTGGAAGAAATGACAATTTTGGGTGAAATTTACATATATAAATTTTTGCTAACAATGACATGCACATTGAGTGCTCTTATCAAATGTAAAATTTCATAGCTCTATCCCGTCTAAAAATGGATGAAAATATTTGTTTTTCTCATATTTTGAAAGTTTACTGAATGTTGAGGGTAATAGGGAGGCAGATATAATTGCTGTTACAGGTGTTGAGGTGCCGGTGATGGGAGATGAGAATGAGAGAGATATTACAAAAGAGGAAGTGAGGAGAGCACTAGATGAAACGAGAGTAGGAAAAGCATCTGGTATGGATGGTGTGAGAGCTGAGATGTTGAAGGAAGGGGGTGTGACTGTACTTGAATGGTTGGTAAGATTGTTTAATATGTGTTTTGTGTTGTCAATGGTACCAGTAGATTGGGTTTGTGCGTGTATTGTACCACTATATAAGGGTGAGGGAGATGTGCATGAGTGTTGTAATTCAAGGCATATTAGTTTGTTGAGTGTAGTTGGAAAACTGTATGGTAGAGTACTAATTAATAGGATTAAGGATAAAACAGAGAATGCAATCTTAGAAGTACAGGGTGGTTTTAGAAGAGGTAGGGGTTGTATGAATCAGATTTTTACAGTTAGGCAGATATGCGAGAAATATTTAGCAAAAGGTAAGGAGGTGTATGTTGCGTTTATGAATCTGGAGAAAGTATATGATAGAGTTGATAGGGAAGCAATGTGGAATGTGATGAGGTTATGTGGAGTTGGTGGAAAGTTGTTACAAGCAGTGAAAAGTTTCTACAAAGGTAGTAAAGTATGTGTTAGGATAGGAAATGAAGTGAGCAATTGGTTTCCGGTGAGAGTGGGGCTGAGACAGGAATTTGTGATGTCGTCGTGGTTGTTTAACTTGTATGTTGATGGAGTGATGAGAGTGCTGAATGCTCGAGTGCTTGGACGAGGATTAAAACTGGTAGACGAGAATGATCATGAATGGGAGGTAAATTAGTTGTTGTTTGTGGATGATACTGTACTGGTTGCAGACGCGGAAGAGAAGCTTGGCCGATTAGTGACAGAATTTGGAAGGGTCTGTGAGAGAAGGAAATTGAGAGTTAATATGGGTAAGAGTAAGGTTATGAGATGTATGAGAAGGGAAGGTGGTGCGAGGTTGAATGTCATGTTGAATGTAGAGTTACTTGAGGAGGTGGATCAGTTTAAGTACTTGGGTCTGTTGTTGCAGCAAATGGTGGAGTGGAAGAAGATGTACATCAGAGTGAATGAAGGATGCAAAGTGTTGGGGACAGTTAAAGCAGTAATAAAAATGGAGGGTTGGGCATGAATGTAAAGAGAGTTCTGTATGAGAAAGTGATTGTAACAACTGTGATGTATGGATCGGAGTTATGTTGATTGAAAGTGATGGAGAGACAGAAATTGAATGTGTTTGAAATGAATTGTCTAAGGTTTATTGCTGGTGTATCTCGAGTAGATACGGTTAGGAACGAAGTAGTGAGAGTGAGAATGGGTGTAAGAAATGAGTTAGCAACTAGAGTGGATATGAATGTGTTGAGGTGGCTTGGCCATGTTGATAGAATGAAAAATGGCTGTCTGCTAAAGAAAGTGATGAATAAAAGAGTTGATGGGAGAAGTACAAGAGGAAGGCCAAGGTTTGGGTGGATGGATGGAGTGAAAAAAGCTCTGGGTGATAGGAGGATAGATGTGAGAGAGGTAAGAGAGAGTGCTAGAAATAGGAATGAATGGCGAGCGATTGTGACGCAGTTCCGGTAGGCCCTTCTGCTTCCTCCGGTGCCTTGGAAGACCGCGGAGGTAACGCAGTAGTGGATTCAGCGTTATGAAGCTTCATCTATGCTGGATAACGGGGGAGGGTGGGCTGTGGCACCCTAGCAGTACCAGCCGAACTCGGTTGAGTTTCTTATCAGGCTGGGAGGAACGTAGAGAGGAGAGGTCCCCTTTATTGTTTCATTTGTTTAATGTCGGCTACCTCCCAAAATTGGGGAAGTGCCTTGGTATATGTATGTATATATGTCATATGAAAAGTATAAAAAATGAGAAAATATAACTTATTTTTCATTATAATATCCCTTATAAATAAGTGAGGGGACCAGGAACCATAAGTACGGGGACGAGGTACCATAGAGGCACCGCCTAGAATACCAGAAAAACAATGTAAGTGCTTCTAATGCTTTATGTTAATTTTCAATGAATTTTTTTTCCCAAACTTTGTCAGCCGATATCTCAAAAGTAAGTTTTCTAAAATTGTTGCACTTCAAAACCTTCAAAATCTTCTTCCTTATTTAT
Source organism: Palaemon carinicauda (assembly GCF_036898095.1). Lineage (NCBI taxonomy): Eukaryota > Metazoa > Arthropoda > Malacostraca > Decapoda > Palaemonidae > Palaemon > Palaemon carinicauda. The sequence continues at coordinate 42,709,559 of NC_090759.1, forward strand.
TTTCCAATTTCTTTCATTTAAAGTCCTGTAAATTCCCCGTTAAAATTTGCTTCCAACGTACCATAGAAAATGTGTAAATTTTTGTCTCCTTCTTTTTGAATCATTTAAAGAAAAAAAAAATATATGTCGTGTGTCTTCTCCCTTTACAAAGTTTATTGAAAATCAGAAACGTATTTTCTGTTATATTAAAAATTTATATGGTAACTTTTGTAGAGAATTTATCTGTCATTATTTTGATTTTTAATTTTTTGAAATTTAGTAAGAAACTGTTGGAGCCTGTAGGTTTTAACCAAAGTCATATTTCAAATCAGGAAATGTTGATTAAAAACTGGGGATGGGGGAGAAATTTAGTTGAAACTTATGGGAGAAACTCTTCGAAAGGTGTACTATATAATGCATACCCAACAATTTTGATTAAAAATAAAAAAAAAGTTTTTTCCCCAAGTGCCACCCCCCCCCCCCCCCCCTTGAGAAGATTGGGGGCAAAGGTAACCCGCGACAACCCTTTTAATGCGGTTCCCATAAAGTCATCCTACTATAATAATCGAAAGAAAACTCAGGATTATTGGTACCCCACCAAAGAACAACTGGCCAGATCTTTAATCTGTTAATATTTTGTCTTTCTTGGAACTAAATGATCCAAAACATTTCGACTTTACCTTGATATTTTGTGGGTCCAAGCACTTGGACCGTCAATTGATTCTGGTCATGCTTTTTATAGTCCACACACATCAAGCGTTCTGTGACGGGCCAAGAGTAGGTTATGACTAAAAGGCGAGATGAAAGCAACTGAGTACTTTATTATAGACATATCGACTATATATACACTCTAGGTCCCGGCAAGAAGGTCACAAAATACAACATGTTATTTCTTGACGAACTGGCAACCAGTTCTGCTAACAGTTAACAATGAGAAATAGGCAGACAGGTAGATGCAAGTTGCTGTCAGTGCGAGGGGAGAGCAAAGATACAAAGGATAATATATACAAAAAAGAGGTATGTCATTACTTTGTATGACCTTGTGACACATGGCTCCCCCCCCTAAAAATGACATACTATATATGTTAAATAGGGCGCCCTGATCTAGAGAGGCGAACTGTAGCCGGGTCATCAGGCAGGAGATAAGCAGGTTTTAGACGATCAAGGGAGACCCAGTCCTCTTTGCCATGAATGTTTAGCAGGAATGCTTTCGGATTGTGTCGGATCACAAGGAAAGGGCCCGTGTAAGGAGTCCTTAGTGGTGATTTGCTAGTGTCGTTGCGTAGGAAGACTGTGTTACAGAGTGCAAGTGTGTTGGTATGTGATGCTTCGCGGGGGGGCTTGTAAGTCTGGCGGCATGGAGTAAATTTTCTCACGATGGGACGTATGCGCTGGAGATCGTCGGAGGAGGTTGCCGAAGGAAAAAATTCGGCAGGGACAGCCAACGGGTCGCCATACACCATTTCAGCTACCGAGACGTCCAGGGCGTCTTTAGGAGTGGTCCTTAGTGGAAGCTGAGTAAACCAGTTGGAGTCCTTGCAGTAGGACATAAAAGCTGCTTTGAGGGTGCGATGAAAACGTTCAACCATTCCATTGGTAGCGGGGGTTGTAGGCAGTTGTCTGATGTAGGAGATTTGCTAATGATGTCTACAATTGAGAGGTGAAAGTGGTACCCCTGTCAGAAGTAATATGCTCAGGGATACCAAATTTTGCAATCCATACTGAAAGTAAGGGAGATGTACATGAATTGGCCGTTGCAGTTTCCATGGCAATGGCCTCAGGCCAACGAGTGGAGCTGTCGATGACGGTAAACAGGTAACGATGTCCTTGTGATGTGGGTAGGGGGCCTATAACGTCGATGTGAATGTGGGTGAAATGATGCTGAGATTGAGGAATGGTGCCCACTCCTGAATCTGTGTGTCAATGTACTTTGGAAGTTTGGCAAGAAGTACAGGCGCGGACCCAATCCTTAGAATCCTTAGTAATACCGTGCCAAATGATCTTCGTCTTCAGCACCTGTGCAGTAGAACGGTGCGAGGGATGTGAAAGGCCATGAATGAAATCAAACACCTGTCGGTGCATGGGAGCGCTAATCCACGGTCGCGGTCTACCAATACTGGCGTCACAGAGGAAGGTGGTGTTGGAGTCGTCGAGGGGGACGTCTTCCCAACGGAGGGTTGTGTAGGATGTCCTACATGCTTGATACTCCGGATCCTGTCATTGGTCTTTAGTCAAGTCGTTAAAATCCAATCCCAGTTGAACGGTGGCCAACGTGTTTCTTGACAGGGCATCGGCAACGGGATTCATTTTCCCAGGGACGTGTTGAAGGGTGCAATTGTATTCAGCCACGGCGGAGAGATGTCCGCGTTGATGGGTGGACCGGGCATCAGACTGTCGAGTGAAGGCGTGTACCAGAGGCATGTGGTCTGTGCGAATGGCGAAGGGCATACCTTGTAAGAAATGGCAAAAGTGACGGACAGCCAAGTGTACTGCCAGCAATTCGCGATCGAAGGTAGAATAACCCGATTCTGCCTTGGATAGTTTCCTGCTGAAGAAGGCAATGGGCAGGGCAAGCCATTGACCACCTGTTGGAATACTGCACCAATAGCGAGGTCGCTGACATCGGTTGAGAGAAGGAGAGGGGCATGTGGGACGGGAAAAGTGAGAGCATCAGTGGCTGATAGGGCATTCTTTTCGTTGCAGAAGGCCGCTTCTTGAAGGGGGCCCCACTTTAGGTCTTTTGGCTTGCCGTTGAGGAAGGCGTAGAGGGGAGCAAGAGTGACGGCAATGGCTGGCAGAAAACTGTGCTAATAGTTGATCATGCCCAAGAAATCCGGAAGTGCTTTGATGGTCGAAGGCGTGGGGAAGTTCTGAACGGCTGCTACCTTCCCAAGGAGGGGATGGACTCCTTCAGGAGTGATGCGGTGCCCTAAGAACGACACTTCGTTGGCGCCAAAGGTACATTTGTCGTACCGAACTACAAGGCCGTTTTGTTGCAGGCGGTTGAGCATGATGTGCAGGTGACGGAGGTGCTCCCCTTTTGAGGAAGAGAACACAAGTATGTCGTCCACGTAACATACACAGAAGGGGAGGTCCCGTAAGATGCTATCCATGAGACGTTGAAAAGTGGTCCCATCATTATGAAGGCCAAAACAGGAGTAATTGAAGGTTTATTTACTGAAGGGAGTGGTGTTGGCGGTCTCTGGGATGTCTTTTGGGTTCATAGACACCTGATAATACCCCTTCAGGAGGTCGAGCATGGAGAAAACCTTCGCTTTGTGCAGGAAGGAGGTCACGTCGGCGATGTTTGGGAGGGGGTAGTGATCCGGTTCTGTTTGCATATTCAGGCGCCTGTAATCCACATACGGACGGAGGGAGCCGTTTTTCTTCAGGACGATGTGTAAGGGTGACGACCATGGGCTGGAGGATAACGGGGGAGGGTGGGCTGTGGCACCCTAGCAGTACCAGCCGAACTCGGTTGAGTCCCTGATCAGGCTGGGAGGAACGTAGAGAGGAGAGGTCCCCTTTATTGTTTCATTTGTTTGATGTCGGCTACCCCCCAAAATTGGGGAAGTGCCTTGGTATATGTATGTATGTATTTCATATCAAAAGTATAAAAAATGAGAAAATATAACTTATTTTTCATTATAATATCCCTTATAAATAAGTGAGGTGACCAGGAACCATAAGTACAGGGACGAGGTACCATAAAGGTACCGCCTAGAATACCAGAAAAACAATGTAAGTGCTTTTAATGCTTTATGTTCATTTTTAATGAATTCTTTTCCCAAACTTTGTCAGCCGATATCTTAAAAGTAAGTTTTCTAAAATTGTTGCACTTCAAAACCTTCAAAATCTTCTTCCTTATTTATTTTCCAATTTCTTTCATTTAAAGTCCTTTAAATTCCCCGTTAAAATTTGCTTCCAACGTACCATAGAAAATGTGTAAATTTTTGTCTTCTTCTTTTTGAATCATTTAAAAAAAATATATTAATATATGTCGTGTGTCTTCTCCCTTTATAAAGTTTATTGAAAATCAGAAACGTATTTTCTGTTATATTAAAAATTTATATGGTAACTTTTGTAGAGAATTTATCTGTCATTATTTTGATTTTTAATTTTTTGAAATTTGGTAAAAAAACTGTTAGAGCCTGTAGGTTTTAACCAAAGTCATATTTCAAATCGGAAAATGTTGATTAAAAACTGGGGATGGGGGAGAAATTTAGTTGAAACTTATGGGAGAAACTCTTCAAAAGGTGTACTATAAAATGCATACTCAACAATTTTGATTAAAAAGAAAAAAAAAGTTTTTTTTTTTCCCCAAGTGACCCCCCTCCCCCAATTTAGATGATTGGGGGCAAAGGTAACCGGCGACAACCCTTTTAATGTGGTTCCCGTAAAGTCAGTCTACTATAATAATCGAAAGGAAACTCAGGATTATTGGTACCCACCAAAGAACAACTGGCCAGATCTTTAATCTGTTAATATTTTGTCTTTCTTGGAACTAAATGATCCAAAACATTTCGACTTTACCTTGATATTTTGTGGGTCCAAGTACTTGGACTGTCAATTGATTCTGGTCATGCTTTTTATAGGGCACACACATCAAGCGTTCTGTGACGGGCCAAGAGTAGGTTATGACTCAAAGGCGAGATGAAAGCAACTGTGCACTTTATTATAGACATATCGACTATATATACACTCTAGGTCCCGGCAAGAAGGTCACAAAATACATGTTATTTCTGGTCGAACTGGCAACCAGTTCTGCTAACAGTTAACAATGAGAAATAGGCAGACAGGTTGATGCAAGTTGCTGTCTGTGCGAGGGGAGAGCAAAGATACAAAGGATAATATATACAAAAAAGAGGTATGTCGTTACTATGTACAACAGTGTTACACACGGGTGGTACATGGCTCCCCCCCTAAAAACTACATACTATATATGTTAAATAGGGCACCCTGATCTAGAGAGGCGAACTGTAGCCGGGTCATCAGGCAGGAGATAAGCAGGTTTTAGACGATCAAGGGAGACCCAGTCCTCTTTGCCATGAATGTTTAGCAGGAATGCTTTCGGATTGCATAGGATCACAAGGAAAGGGCCCGTGTAAGGAGTCCTTAGCGGGGATTTGCTAGTGTCGTTGCGTAGGAAGACTGTGTTACAGAGTGCAAGTGTGTTGGTATGTGATGCTTTGCAGGGGGGCTTGTAAGTCTGGCAGCATGGAGTAAATTTTCCAACGATGTGACGTATGCGCTGGAGATCGTCGGAGGAGGTTGCCGAAGGAAAAAATTCGGCAGGGATAGCCAACGGGTCGCCATACACCATTTCAGCTGCCGAGACATCCAGGGCATCTTTAGGAGTGGTCCTTAGTGGAAGCTGAGTAAACCAGTTGGAGACCTTGCAGTGGGACATAAAAGCTGCCTTGAGGGTGCGATGAAAACGTTCAACCATTCCATTGGTAGCGGGGGTTGTAGGCCGTTGTCTGATGTAGGAGATTCACTAATGATGTCCACAATTGAGAGGTGAAAGTGGTACCCCTGTCAGAAGTAATATGCTCAGGGATACCAAATTTTGCAATCCATACTGAAAGTAAGGTAGATGTACATGAAGTGGCCATTGCAGTTTCCATGGGAATGGCCTCAGGCCAACGAGTGGAGCGGTCGATGACGGTAAACAGGTAATGATGTCCTTGTGATGTGGGTAGGGGGCCTACAACGTCGATGTGAATGTGGGTGAAATGACGCTGAGGTTGAGGAATGGTGCCCACTCCTGAATCTGTGTGTCATTGTACTTTGGAAGTTTGGCAAGAAGTACAGGCGCGGCCCCAATCCTTAGCATCCTTAGTAATACCATGCCAAATGATCTTCGTCTTCAGCAGCTGTGCGATAGAACGGCGCGAGGGATGTGAAAGGCCATGAATGAAATCAAACACCTGTCGGTGCATGGGAGGGCTATTCCACGGTCGCGGTCTACCAGTACTGGCGTCACAGAAGAAGGTGGTGTTGGAGTCGTCGAGGGGGACGTCTTCCCAACGGAGGGTTGTGTAGGATGTCCTACATGCTTGATACTCCGGATCCTGTCGTTGGTCTTTAGCCAAGTCGTTGAAATCCAATCCCAGTTGAATGGCGGCCAACGTGTTTCTTGAGCGGGCATCGGCAACGGGATTCATTTTCCCAGGGACGTGTTGAAGGGTGCAATTGTATTCAGCCAGGGTGGAGAGATGTCGGCGTTGACGGGTGGACCAGGCATCTGACTGTCGAGTGAAGGCGTTCACCAGAGGCATGTGGTTTGTCCGAATAACGAAGGGCGTACCTTTTAAGAAATGGCGAAAGTGACGGACAGCCAAGTGTACTGCCAGCAATTCGCAATCGAAGGTAGAATAACCCGATTCTGCCTTGGATAGTTTCCTGGTGAAGAAGGCCAATGGGCTGGGCAAGCCATTCACCACCTGTTCGAGTACTGCACCAATAGCGACGTCGCTGGCATCGGTGGAGAGAAGGAGAGGGGCATGTGGGACGGGAAAAGTGAGAGCATCGGTGGCTGATAGGGCTTTCTTTTCGTTGCAGAAAGCCGCTTCTTGAGGGGGCCCCACTTCAGGTCTTTTGGCTTGCCGTTGAGGAAGGCGTAGAGGGGAGCAAGAGTGACAGCAATGGCTGGCAGAAAACTGTGATAATAGTTGATCATGCCCAAGAAATCCTGAAGTGCTTTTACGGTCGAAGGCGTGGGGAAGTTCTGAACGGCTGCTACCTTCCCAGGGAGGGGATGGACTCCTTCAGGAGTGATGCGGTGTCCTAAGAACGAAACTTCGTTGGCGCCAAAGGTACATTTGTTGTACCGAACTACAAGGCCGTTTTGTTGCAGGCGGTCGAGCATGATGCGCAGGTGACGGAGGTGCTCCCCTTTTGAGGAAGAGAACACAAGTATGTCGTCCACGTAACATACACAGAAGGGGAGGTCCCCTAAGATGCTATCCATGAGACGTTGAAAAGTGGCCCCATCATTATGAAGGCCAAAACAGGAGTAATTGTAGATGTATGTACCGAAGGGAGTGGTGATGGAGGTCTCTGGGATATCTTTTGGGTTCATAGACACCTGATAATACCCTTTCAGGAGGTCGAGCGTGGATAAATATCAACACAACATCGTGTTCAAATAGAAATGAATTTCTACATCTCGTGGCATGGTTGGTTTCGACCTGGCCTTTCATTAGAAGGGGCTAGCGTTCGATCCCAAGTATGAGGTAGAAATTTATTTCTATTTGAACACGATGTTGTGTTGATATTTATCCATATTGACTCATTAGGGGTAATTTGAATGAATTACTACCAATTGTGTCACGTGGTGAGCCGGGAAATCGGGTAAAACTCGCTGGTAAGAGACTAATGTCTCGTCAGGTAAATCCTCGGACAGCTGGGTAGCGTCAGGTTCCGATTTCTTTCATGGTCTCTCGTGGCATGGTTAGTTTCGATCTGGCCTTTCATTAGAAGGGGCTAGTGTTCGATCCCAAGTATGAGGTAGAAATTTATTTCTATTTGAACACGATGTTGTGTTGATATTTATCCATATTGACTCATTAGGGGTAATTTGAATGAATTACTACCAATTGTGTCACGTGGTGGGCCGGGAAATCGGGTAAAACTCACTGGTAAGAGACTGATGTCTCGCCATGTAAATCCTCGGACAGCTGGGTAGCGTCAGGTTCCGATTTCTTTTATGGTCTCTCGTGGCATGGTTGGTTTTGACCTGGCCTTTCATTAGGAGGGGCTAGCGTTTAATCCCAAGTATGAAGTAGAAATTTATTTCTATTTGAACACGATGTTGTGTTGATATTTATCCATATTGACTCATTAGGGGTAATTTGAATGAATTACTACCAATTGTGTCACGTGGTGGGCCGGGAAATCGGGTAAAACTCGCTGGTAAGAGACTGATGTCTCGCCAGGTAAATCCTCGGACAGCTGGGTAGCGTCAGGTTCCAATTTCTTTTATGGTCTCTCGTGGCATGGTTGGTTTTAACCTGGCCTTTCATTAGAAGGGGCTAGCGTTCGATCCCAAGTATGAGGTAGAAATTTATTTCTATTTGAACACGATGTTGTGTTGATATATATATATATATATATATATATATATATATATATATATATATATATATATACCAAGGCACTTCCCCCAATTTTGGGGGGTAGCCGACATCAACAAATGAAACAAAAACAAAAACAAAAAAAGGGGACCTCTACTCTCTACGTTCCTCCCAGCCTAACAAGGGACTCAACCGAGTTCAGCTGGTACTGCTAGGGTGCCACAGCCCACCCTCCCACATTATCCACCACAGATGAAGCTTCATAATGCCGAATACCCTACTGCTGCTACCTCTGCGGTCCTCTAAGGCATCGGAGGCACCAGCAGGGCCTTCCGGAACTGCGTCACAATCGCTGGCTATTCATTCCTATTTCTAGCACGCTCTCTTGCCTCTCTCACATCTATCCTCCTATCACCCAGTGCTTCCTTCACTCCATCCATCCACCGAAACCTTGGCCTTCCTCTTGTACTTCTCCCATCAACTCTTGCATTCATCACCTTCTTTAACAGACAGCCATTTTCCATTCTCTCAACATGGCCGAACCACCTCAACACTTTCATATCCACTCTAGCTGCTAACTCATTTCTTACACCCGTTCTCACTCTCACCACTTCGTTCCTAACCCTATCTACTTGAGATACACCAGCCATACTCCTTAGACACTTCATCTCAAACACATTCAATTTCTGTCTCTCCGTCACTTTCATTCCCCACAACTCCGATCCATACATCACAGTTGGTACAATCACTTTCTCATATAGAATTCTCTCTACATTCATGCCCAACCCTCTATTTTTTACTACTTCCTTAACTGCCCCCAACACTTTGCAACATTCATTCACTCTCTGACGTACATCTGGTTCCACTCCACCATTTGCTGCAACAACAGACCCCAAGTACTTAAACTGATCCACCTCCTCAAGTAACTCTCCATTCAACATGACATTCAATCTTGCACCACCTTCCCTTCTCGTACATCTCATAACCTTACTCTTACCCACATTAACTCTCAACTTCCTTCTCTCACAGACTCTTCCAAATTCTGTCACTAATCGGCCAAGCTTCTCTTCTGTGTCTGCAACCAATACAGTATCATCCGCAAACAACAACTGATTTACCTCCCATTCATGGTCATTCTCGTCTACCAGTTTTAACCCTGGATAGGTACGATGGGTCGTTTGCGACCCCGAGCGTCAAAAAAAAACAGGTTTTTCTCACGTGACTCACCCCCGTGACTGAATTTGTGGGTGATCGACCTGCAGGAGGTGTCTCCCCTACACGCTCTAGTAGTGTCCAGATGTGCATTGCTGTAGCTGTACTCCTTCCCCGATTTCTGAGACGCGTCGGGGTCGTTCGCGACCGAGTTTACCCTTCTAAGGTAGTTTGCATAATTATCAAAGTTATTACGTATTATGAAATTGTCGTAGAATGGTGCAACTTGTATAGGTTATCAGTTGTGGAAAGTCTTGGTGGATTGTTTGGCTACCATGTGCATGATTTTTTTTTTAGTTAAAATGTCGTTCATCACCACGAGGACCATTTTACCGCGAGTGCCCCTTTTTCATTTTTTTTCATTTTTTTGCCAAGTCATTTTTCCGTAAGATATTGCCAAATAGGGTCGTAAAACTTTTGCTTGTTTAGTGTTGGAAAGTGTGTCTAGATGATCTGGCTACCCATGCATGACTTTGTTTTTGTCAGATACGACGTAGTTATTGGTATATTGGGTATTTAACTGCGGTTACCAATTTCTGTTTTTTTTCAATATTTGTAAAAATTACTACGTAGTAAGGAATTGCCGTATATTATTCATTTTTTTTTCATGTTTATGTGTTAGAAAGTGTGCCTTGATGGTTGGGCTAACACGTGCATGTCTTTTTTTTTATCTGAGATGCCGTATATTAGAATGTCGGGCATTTTACCGCGAGTGTCCCTTTTTCATTTTTTTTCATTTTTGTGCCAAGTCATTTTTCCGTAAGATATTGCGAAATAGTGTCGTAAAACTTTTGCTTTTTTAGTGTTGGAAAGTGTGTCTAGATGATCTGGCTACCCATGCGTGATTTTGTTTTTGTCAGATACGACGTAGTTATTGGTATATTGGGTATTTAACTGCGGTTGCCAATTTCTGTTTTTTTTCAATATTTGTAAAAATTTACTACATAGTAAGGAATTGCCGTATATTATTGATTTTTTTTTTCATGTTTATGTGTTAGAAAGTGTGCCTTGATGGTTGGGCTAACACGTGCATGTCTTTTTTTTTATCTGAGATGCCGTATATTAGAATGTTGGGCATTTTTCCGCGAGTGCCCCTTTTTATTTGTTTTGCATTTTTTTGCTTAGTTATGTTACCGTAAGGAATTGGCAAGTAGTGTCGCAAAACTTATATTTTTATAGTGTTGGAAAGTGTTTCTAGATGATCTGGCTACCCATGCCTATTTTTTTTTTAGCCAGATATGGCGTATATATAAGTATGTGTTCGATTTTCCTGTGATTGCCATTTTTTCGTTTTTTCCCATTTCTTTCAAAATTACTACGTACTAAGGAACTATCACAGAGTAATATTTCATTTATATGTTTATTTGTCGGAAAATGTGCCTTGATGGTTTGCCTAGCACGTGGCTGAAATTTTTTTTTTCTGAAATGCCGTATATTAGAATGGCCATTTTTCCACGAGTGCCCCTTTTTATTTGTTTTGCATTTTTTTGCTTAGTCATGTTACCGTAAGGAATTGGCAAGTAGTGTCGCAAAACTTATAATTTTATAGTGTTGGAAAGTGTTTCTAGATGATCTGGCTACCCATGCCTATCTTCTTTTTTTAGCCAGATATGGCGTATATATAGGTATGTGTTCGATTTTCCTGTGATTGCCATTTTTTCGTTTTTTCCCATTTCTTTCAAAATTACTACGTACTAAGGAACTATCACAGAGTAATTATTCATTTAGATGTTTATTTGTCGGAAAATGTGCCTTGATGGTTTGCCTAGCACGTGGCTGAATTTTTTTTTTCTGAAATGCCGTATATTAGAATGTTAGCCATTTTTCCGCGAGTGCCCCTTTTTATTTGTTTTGCATTTTTTTGCTTAGTCATGTTACCGTAAGGAATTGGCAAGTAGTGTCGCAAAACTTATATTTTTATAGTGTTGGAAAGTGTTTCTAGATGATCTGGCTACCCATGCCTATCTTTTTTTTAGCCAGATATGGCGTATATATAGGTATGTGTTCGATTTTCCGGTGATTGCCATTTTTTCGTTTTTTCCCAATTCTTTCAAAATTACTACGTACTAAGTAACTATCACAGAGTAATGATTCCTCTAGATGTTTATTTGTCGGAAAATTTTGTTTACTTTTTTTTTTGATTGAATAACATCAATTTTTTTTAGCTAAAATATTATATTGTTTTACATTTTTTTTTTTTTCGATTTTATTTCCCTTCAAAAAAATTTTTTTGGGTCAGAATTTTAATTTTATAGTCGTAAAATAATCGTCAATTATCCAGCAACCCACCATACAATTTTTATGCATATCCAATAATAATTAGATTAGTAAATAACACCTTGAAATTGACATACCCTTCCTACATTTCAAGTGGCAGATTAGGGAGTCTGAGTCAGTGTGGTTGGCGGCCATTTTGTGGACATATCCGAAGCGTAAGCTGCCCTATCTATATATATTCTTGTTCCCTATAGAATTTGTGATATTTTGGTATATTTTTACCTGCATAAATATCATATTATATATTAAATATATGTATTTTTTTACGAAATTTCTAAGTACTCAAAAAATTACCTTTAGATATGGCCCCTGATATAAATGTAATTTACAAAATAATGAAGATTTTTTTACATATTTCTATTTTAGGATAACATATGTTTATTCCCTAAAAAAATTAGCCACTTCCTATTTCATTTGGGTACCCAAAAAAATTCATGAAATTTGGACAAATTTTTTTGGCCAAAAAAAGTTACCCTTTTTTTCTCATTTCAGATCTTCACCTCCATGGGTCTGACTTCATCCAAAATACATCAAGATGTGTCCTAAACATTCAAGAATCAATTCCTAAAAGGAATTGTGTATATATGTATAAACTTTTTTTTTATGAATTTTTATGTCAGGTCTTTTTTTTTCTACTTAATTTTTTAAAATATTTATAATAAATAGTTTTTCTGCAGATGAGTAGTATTTGTCTTTACAGTTGTTTTAAGCATTCATTGAATTTTTTTTTTGGCAAAAGAAAAAAGGAGGTTACTGCAAAAACTGATTTTTCAAGAATTTTTTTTGGCGTCGGGGTCGTTCGCGTCCGAGTATACCCTTAAAGGGGTGTCCGAGGAGCGTACCTATCCAGGGTTAATCCTCGTCCAAGCACTCGAGCATTCACCTCTCTCACCACTCCATCAACATACAAGTTAAACAACCACGGTGACATCACACATCCCTGTCTCAGCCCCACTCTCACCGGAAACCAATCACTCACTTCATTTCCTATCCTAACACATGCTTTACTACCTTTGTAGAAACTTTTCACTGCTTGCAACAACCTTCCACCAACTCCATATACCCTCATCCCATTCCACATTGCTTCCCTATCAACTCTATCATACGCTTTCTCCAGATCCATAAACGCAACATACACCTCCTTACCTTTTGCTAAATATTTCTCGCATATCTGCCTAACTGTAAAAATCTGATTCATACAACCCCTACCTCTTCTAAAACCACCCTGTACTTCTAAGATTGCATTCACTGTTTTATCCTTAATCCCATTAATCATTACTCTACCATACACTTTTCCAACTTCGCTTAACAAACTAATACCTCTTGAATTACAGCACTCATGCACATCTCACTTACCCTTATATAGTGGTACAATACACGCACAAACCCAATCTACTTGTACCATTGACAACACAAAACATATATTAAACAATCTCACCAACCATTCAAGTACAGTCACACCCCCTTCCTTCAACATCTCAGCTCTCACACCATCCATACCAGACGCTTTTCCTACTCTCGTTTCATCTAGTGCTCTCCTCACTTCATCTATTGTAATCTCTCTCTCATTCTCATCTCCCATCACTGGCACCTCAACACCTGCAACAGCAATTATATCTACCTCCCTATTATCCTCAACATTCAGTAAACTTTCAAAATATTCCGCCCATCTTTTCCCTGCCTCCTCTCCTTTTAACAACCTTCCATTTCCATCTTTCACGGTCTCTTCAATTCTTGAGCCAGCCTTCTTTACTCTCTTCACTTCTTTCCAAAATAACTTCTTATTCTCTTCATATGAATGACCTAATCCCTGACCCCACCTCAGGTCAGCTGCCCTCTTTGCCTCACGTACCTCGCGCTTTACTTCCTCATTTTTCTCTCTATATTTTTCATACTTCTCTATACTATTACTCTGCAGTCATTCTTCAAAAGCCCTCTTTTTCTCTTCCACTTTTACCTTCACTCCTTCATTCCACCATTCACTGCCCTTCCTCATGCTGCCTCCAACAAACTTCTTGCCACACACATCACTTGCAATCCCAACAAAATTTTTTTTTACTAACTTCCACTCCTCCTCTAAATTGCCAGTTTCTCTTACTTTCACTTCGTCATATGTCATTTTCAACCTTTCCTGATATTTACTTTTTACCCCTGGTTTTATTAGCTCTTCAACCCTCACTAGCTCCCTTTTACATCCACCTACTCTATTCCCCCACTCTTTTGCTATAACTAATTTTCCTTCCACCAAAAAATTATCAGACATACCGTTAGCTATACCCCTAAACACGTGCACGTCTTTCAATCTTCCAAACATTCTTTTAGTTATCAACACAATCCATTAATGCCCTTTCTACTACTCTTCCATTTGCCACTCTTACCCATGTATACTTATTTTTATCTTTCTTTTTGAAAAAGCTATTACTTATCACCATCTCTTGCTCAACACACATATCTACCAGTCTCTCACCACTCTCATTTTCACCTGGTACGCCATAGTTCCCAATGACACCTTCTACCTCTCCAGCGCCCACTCTAGCATTCAAGTCACCCATGACAACTACATAATTCCTTCTACCCAGTCCTTCTACACACCTAGTTAATTCATTCCAGAACTCATTCCGCTCTTCTTCACTTTTCTCACTACCTGGCCCATGCGCACTGACAAACGCCCAACATTCCCTACCCAACCTAACCCTTACCCACATTAACCTAGATGATATCTCCTTCCATTCCACTACTTTACCTGTCATCCATTCACTTAGCAATAAAGCCACACCCTCTCTCGCTCTTCCCCTTTCAATCCCAGACACTCTACCAGACCTTTCACCAAACATCACTTCACCCTTTCCTTTTATCTTCATCTCACACAAGGCCAATACATCCATCTTTCTATTCCTAAACATACTTCCAATTTCACATCTTTTACTCTCTATCGTACTACATCCACGCACATTCAAACATCCCAAAACTAGAGTGCGGGGAGCAGTCACTCTCCCCCCAGCTCCATCTCTTTGTTGATGTCTCACAGGATGTAGATACAGGAGAGGGGGTTCCCAGCCCACTCGCCCCATCCCTTTTAGTTGCCTCTTACGACACGCAGGGATAACGTTGGCGCTATTCTAATTTTTATATGCCCCCCTGGCTACATATATATACATATCTATATATATATATATATATATATATATATATATATATAAATATATGTGTATATGAATATAAATATATATATATATATATATATATATATATATATATATATATATATATATATATACATATATATGTATATATATATTTATATATATATATATATATATATATATATATATATATATATATATATATATATATATATATATATATTCTTACGAATCTGGTCTAGTGTAGAGTGAGCATTTTATTCATGTATATCATTTGTGTATTTAAGAGGTTTATAGTCTGCACATAATGTGAGATCCTCTCTTATAGGTATATGTTTTGTATGTACATTGCGTAAGACTTTCGTCATTAATCTCATTGTTTTCTTCATTCAAGTCAGTATATGTAAATTTACGTTATTCTTAATAATCAACTTTATTTCACATATTTTGTTACGAGGTCTTACATTATCTGTTTAGGAGTGCTATATGACCCTACGAGATATGGAGGGCTTATGTAATCTTTTTCTTTTTTATGTTTTCATGATGTATTGTGTCATTGTTGTGAGAAAATATGCAATTCTTATATTTGCCACGTGTTTTGAAAGGTTCTTGAACACCTCAGCGTTAGGGTTAACTTTTTTTATTACCAGAACGTGGGCGGGCGAAGTTGCTGAGAGAGCGTTGCTTTGCAAGCGAGGTCTGATTTTCCTGTTCGCTATGTGATAATTAGTAACTCTAGCGTCGCTGAGCAGGCCCCCAAGCTTCTAGATCTCTGACCTACAGTAATCTAGAAGTTACTAAGTTTATATATATGCGCCCCCAGGGATGCATAGCAGCAGTCAGAGAATTCCAGCCTTAAGTCATAAGCCATTTACCATCTCTCTCTCTCTCTCACACACGCCTCTTGTACAAGACCGGTGTATATTTCAAGTGTTCAGTGATTGTGAAATCTCAAAGTTTTGGTGTGACGGGTTTTTATAAACATGGTGAGAATTTCATGAAAAATTATCTTAGAGATCTTTGTAACTGGCTCTAGGATACTTTTGTGTAATCGTGAAGTATATTTTTATTTTATCGCTATTAGTCAGGGTCCAAAACTAAAAATTCCATTGGGGTGGTAGTTTTTCTGCCAAAATTATGAAATTTTCTATCTTGGGAGATTTTGACATGACAAATCCATTGCAACATGGTGCCAAAGCGAAAAATGAACAGAAATGGCTCAAAATGTCGTCCATTTAAAGATGGCCGCCATTTCGTACCATTTCTGCGAAGATAACAATATTTTGTCCATTTCATTGAACAAAATTATCTGTTTTTACTGTTTGGGACTAGACGAGTCTATTTCAAGTAATTTTATTGATTTTATGAATTTGTGTAGTCTTAAATTCAAGATGGCCACTAATATGTATACGTTAACATTGCCCTTTATTTTTTGAATATCTACATTTTTTGTTTAAATATTCACAAAATCAAACTGATTATTCATTTTACAGGACAACGTTTATGATGTTTTCATATAAATTATATTAGTATAGATAGTTTGGGGTAATAATATGTTCTCATTTCAGCAATAGGTTGTGAAATAACTGCATCGTAGAAGTATAATAACTAGGGATATGGCGTCATCGGCCAAGCGCCCAGCACGGTTTGATTATGAGCAGAAGTGCTTTGTTTGTCAAAATGATAAGAAGGACCCAAAGACAAAGTTTAGGAAAAATAAGCCTGTTTCTGATGTTACAAATATTCAAGACATAAAATCACAATGTGAACTCTGGAAAAACAAGGTAGAGAGGCCAGCCTGCATAACAGCGGCGTTGGCTATACTAGATGATATCTTTCAGGAAACTGATCATCCCAAGCTAGTATGGCACCGTGAATGTAGGCCTAATTTCATGAGCAAACTTAAACTCGACCGTTTTTCTGATAATGCAGACGCTACTGATATGGACATGGGTGGTTTGGATAATTCTGGAAGAGTATTCCTTAGAAGTCAGGCCAAAACTTACATAAAGGGCACTCACTGTGTGTTATGTTGTTCTGGGGTAGAAAGTGGTGAGCTGTCATGTGCCAGAACATTCAGTATGCACGAAAAGTTACAAAACATTGCAAACAGAGGTGTGCTACAGCGTCTCTGTGTAGCATATGAAGCTGGAAGGCCAGTAGATCTGCAACATATCGCAAAGCATGAAATGATGTCTGTCCCCATTGCACTGTTTTATACAGATAAGACCATGAGGAAAGGAAACAAGTCAGATCTAGTCAACAACATTTGTGAAACTGCAAAAGTTCAGCCTTCCCAAATTGTTCCCCAAATAGACCCCACTTCTTCACAGCATGTTGTTGATGGGATGGCGTATGTCTACAGGGTTTCAACTAAATCGATTAGTACATTCGGAGAATTTGCTACA
>NC_090759.1:42731655-42741655 GCF_036898095.1 Palaemon carinicauda
CTACCTTTTACATTAACTCCTATTCAAGAATGATATAGTCTGAAAGTGTTCCTGACTAGACTGGCTTCCATTTTGTTAAGAACGTCTGCGCTGATATAGTGACATTGCAGCATGTGGCAGAGTTATGGTACATGTGGTTAATGGGAAGGATTTTATGAGTAGCTTGAGAGTGTAGACAAACTATGACCAAGTGAAATGATGACACCATGGAAGGAGTATGTAGAGGAGCAAGGAAACCAGGCATGAAGAAGATTTTTTAATATGAAAGATGAAGTATTTTTCAGGGCTGGTTTTCTTACCTGATGAATGCAGCAGACTTTGTTCAGGAAACCCATAGATAACATTAGAGACTACTGTACAATTTGTACTGTTAAAAACGGTATGTTGGCGGAAAAGGTGAGACTTGAGGAGAAGGTTTAGATTTTATTGTTTGTCGAAGTTGTATTCAACTTGATATCTTTCCTTGGCCTCGCTTCACACGAGCAGATTGATGCCACGCAGTTTTGTATGTGCGGATTAGAAATCAATGAAGATGAATGAGGCCCTTGACATGCTGGCCACTCAGAACACTTTCCGAGCGGTAGTGATTTACTCGCTGCATGCACTGCCAACCCACGCGGTTCCAGTGCACTGGCTTATAGAAACTACTAGGCCACTCGGGGAAAATTCTCTCATGTTATGACATTCCTAATAAATATACAGAAATATTCCCGTTGAGAAAAAATCCTTATCCTTTTCCTTTTCTTCTTTTCTTAAGCATTCCGAATCGTAGTAAATTTTATCATTGGCACAAGATGTCTTTGCCTACCCCATTTCTACTCATCTATCGACGGTCAACTTTCAGGGAATTATCTCATCTTTTATTCTCAACCGACCTCTTGCCCACTCACACGTCCCTGCAGCCCTCTTTGTAATCAAAGAAAGGATGGTATGCGGAGAATGGTAATCATTATTTTTGGGCTCAAGCCATGGCGTCCTGATGGAAGGTTCCTTTTTGGTAGCTTCCTTGGGTAAATAACTACTAAGATATTCCCAGAGAATTTAACCACAGGTTATCACAGAATTCTAACTTCTGGAGCGAGTAACCTAAAGGTTTCCCTTTAAGACATCGTATATCAACAGGGGACGCATATATTAACGCGCCACATAGCTATCTGCACCCCACATAGAGTTAACACTTCGATGTGGAGGGGCGGAGAATAGCTGGGGAGCCGTTCCACAGCTATACTCGTCCGTGGCTACTTTTGGTACTCGAAACGTAAACAAACGGGCGCCATTGCTAAATGACGTCACGTCCGTCCTCATCCTTCTACTAGTAGCTAGCCTTACTAAGACGGATTTTCCCTTGTGCTATTTTCATCGGCTTGCATCTTCGTTATGTCGCTACCCTCGGCCTCGCCTTCTTCTGGAAAGTTGAGTACCAGGTTCCTGTATTGTTTAAATAAGCTCTGACCGTAAAGTAACTTTTACTTTTCGAGATATTTTATGTTTTCTGGCAGAGCTGTGCTGCTACCGGACACGCCATTTCATCCTTCTACTAGTAGCTAGCCTTACTAAGACGGATTTTCCCTTGTGCTATATTCATCGGCTTGCATCTTCGTTATGTCGCTACCCTCGGCCTCGCCTTCTTCTGGAAAGTTGAGTACCAGGTTCCAGTATTGTTTAAATAAGCTCTGACCGTAAGGTAACTTTTACTTTTCGAGATATTTTATGTTTTCTGGCAGAGCTGTGCTGCTACCGGACACGCCATTTTATGGCGTCGCTGTTACACTGCATGCGTTATTTAGCTAGCCTGAACAGCTTATTCCGGCCTTATCAACTAATATATACTATTAGTTATTTAGTCTTCATAGCTAGGAACTTCATATATCGTGTTTTGACGCTTTTTTATCGGTCATCGCCTGACCCCATACTAGATCGCTAGCCTAGCCCCTAGGCCAGAGTGCCTATCACCAGTGTTCATGCATGATATATTACAGTGATCCTAGGTTAAGTTATGAAGATAGTGGCATTATTTTATGATACTGTTTACTGTGATGCAAATGTTTTCACCTTCAGGGACCATATAGGGGATAGGTTTGATAGTGTGCCTTTCTAACCTAACCTAAATGTAGGACCCCTATATGCTCCCTTCACCCCCTGCCTTAGGGCATTCCCTCTGTGTAGCCTTGCTCCGCCTACCATGTAAGGGGATCAAGTTCATACCAGAGTACCTATCGCTTCTCTGTCCTCCCTAAGGGAATGATCCCCCCTTAGGGTTGCGTCCGAGAATGAGGAACGGCCTGCCCTTCCTCAATTGCTGAGGTTAGGTTACCTGACCTTCCTTGCAATTGCGATACGTCTTCCAGCCTTCCTAGCTTAGGGTGTAACATCCCTGCTCTAGGTTAGGCCTTGGGGGGAGCTAGTTCTGTCCCTTGCTTGAAACGGTACCCATGCACCGTTCTCAGCCAGGCTGCCTACCTTAGGCTAGGGAGCGTCCTCCCTTCCTTGGTGGCCGCTTTGGTACAGAGCCTCCCCTATGGAAGACCCTGCTTCTTCTCCCCTCCCCACCTATCCCTTGTATGGCCTAGCCTATACTTAGGTTAGCCTATACCCATCTGTCCCCTGTCCTACAACTCCTCCTTAGGGTGGAGTGACAGGGCTATCTTGAGTCCCTGTGTGCAGTCCGCTCTGGTACATATACCCTTCATAGTGTCCTATGGGGTTAGCCACTGGATGCGTTTTGTCCGTAGGGGTTCTCCCCCCTCTTGGGTGTTCCCTAGCCCTCCCTTGGGCTACTCTGGCTCCCGGCCGCCTGCGGCCCCCTGCCATTGGGTGATAGGGCTAGCCTCTATCATGGGTACACCCATTCAGGTGGGATGCTTTGGGGTTCATGTCCTTACCCCTCCATCCCACCTTCTGTCTCTTTTAACTGTCCTGGTGCTGGTCCCTTGCCGCCTCTACTGCCGGCGATACCGCTCTCCCCCTTGGTGACACATTCCTCGTTCCCCCCTGGCCGACAGTCCTCCGTGTGCCGGAAGGCTGCTGCCTCCCGTTGGTGTACAGCCGATGGCCTACCCTCATACCTCCTAGCTTCAGTCGTCCGTCCATCGGGCCGGCCCCCGGCGTGCCGGCATCCATTGCCGGAGGTCTGGTTTTGCTATAGCCTATCCTTTGTCCCTGTCACCAAGCCGGCAGCCGAACGGAGCCGCCGCCTCCCGCCGGAGTGCCGCCGCTGTGCCGGCGGCCGCCATCCTGGCATTACTCCTGACTTCTATATATGTCTTCCCTAATGCCAGAAACTCTGATGGAGCGGCCTCTGGCGTGCCGCCGGTTTTCCGGCGCCTTCCGGAGGTGCCAAGAGACTTGCACCCCTTCTCCCAGCTATCAACACCATGCTGATAGCCCTACACTGCAACCAGATGGCTTGGCTACATAAATAGATAGGTATTGTCTTACCCTTCTATTAATAGCCGTGCTGTCTTCTTGCATATCACAATTTTCCAGCATGCTGTGTGTATCTTAGCACGGATGATTGCCGGAAACCGTTACCCTGTGGGGTCTTCTACACCCCCATTTTAATGGCCTGAGTGGTCTCAGTCCCAGATTTATATCTTAGGCAATTCCTGCTAGAATTCCCTTTGCCTCCCTGGCAATCTATGAAGAATTCTGCCTTGTGTCCTCGGCCACAAACAAATTGCCTATGGATAAGGTTACGGTAACCAGCTGGGCGGGATACACGGAGTATGTGTCTATCTACTTCATTTCCCGCTCCACTCTCTAACATCACAATGTTATTAATTACTTAAGATTAAGTTAAAGTTAACTATTTAATATTTAACTTTAGACTAATATAAGTCATTGGTATGACTTCTATATACTCGTGTTCTCTTTCTCTTACAGGAGCAGTACGTGAAGTGTGACCACAACTTCTGTGGAGTGAAGCACCCGCACTTCTACGGGCACACGGCGTGTAGGACCCACGCCCGTTGCGCCAACAAGAAAGGCGATCTGAAGTTTTGGGACCCGCAGAACTGTACAGTCTGCAAGGACCGCCTGGTCGAGGCGTTCAACAATCCTCCTTCAGCGGAGGTTAGGGACGCTTCTCGAGAGAAGCTACGCAAGTGGGTGCGTGGCTTCCAAAAGAACGCCACCGGACCATACCTTGCCACCGAAGACTTGAGGGCCTTGCTTTTCCCGAAGGCATCCCCAGACTCTGTGGTCCCCAAGGATCAGATCCCCACCGTCCAGATAACGGTGGAACCGGACGTAGTCATGGCTCAGTCCATGCACGAGTGCCGTTTGGATGCCGACAACGCGGAACGTATGTCGGAAGTGTCGGAGAATACGGAGAGGAACCTCATGGGCGACGAATTGGACTATGAGGAAGACCAGGTGGAATACCCTGAGTCGGAGCAGGAGGTCGCTCCACCTTCCACCCCCACACCGACTCCTACACTGACGGATGTATCACTTCCGTCTACATCCGCTACCCCGGATCCCACCCCATCCAACACCTAGGAGATCTTCAAAATGCTTGAGGCTCTCATGGATAAGAAACTCCGCGAGACGCATGAGTTCTTCAGGACCAACATGGGAAGTTCGAAGCAGCCGAAAAGGATTTCAGTTAAGGACCTCCCCGCATGCTCAGATACCAACCCCTGGAGGTATGCCGAGCACATGCCAATTACAACGGGCAAGATATTCATAAGCGAAAAAATCGGCTCGATTGTGCTGGAAGAAGTGGAATTCTTCCCGAACTTTGAGGCTTATCCGGACTGTTACGTCCGACTTCGATCCGAACCTGCCTCTAAAGAAGAGACCGAACTAAAGGAGGTGATAGTGTTCGATCTCGCGAAGGCCCAGGCTATGCTGACCAATACAGTGAAAAGTAGGGCTTCACCTGCTCGAAACTTCTGGCGCTTAGCAAGAAGCACCCTACCTATGTCGCACCAGACGATGCGACCCGCCCCTTCTTGGAAAAGTCCTTCACTGCGGTACATAAGGCAGTGGAAGAAGGAAAACCTTGCCCTGCACTGGAGGAGTGCAGACCCTTCTCCCTGACTACTCCCCCTGATGTTAGACACTGGAAAGATGTCCAGTCAACATTTGTGGTGGGATAACTAGAACCTGATGTCACTGGCCGTCAGTTTAACGAAGACCTCCCGAAACTTAATGACCATCTCCTTCGTCGGGAACATGACACGAAAGGAAAGGCTCGCCGCATCCATGTCCCTCCAGGTACAGCTCGAAGTCATGGCCGGTGACACTAGGGTCCCTGACTACTACATGGTTCTCGCCAAAACACATTTGGCGACCGTAGTAAAAGATCTGTACAGCTTCACGAAGGCTCGTAGAGCCTGTCGTGAATTCATGTTTTCCAGTGCCACAGTGAGACACGAACCCCGGAGGCTGATTTCCTCCAACATCTGGGGTAAGCACCTCTTTCCCTCCTCCCTTGTGAAAGAGATCACCGACAAGGCCGCCACGGAGAACAGGAACCTACTCCACAAGTGGGGCATGTCGAAGAAAAGGAAATCCTCTCAGGACGACGGCCCTCAACCTAAGAGGAAACCCACAAAACCAAAACCCCAGCAACGTCAACAGAGACGGCAGTTTCCGGGATCCGCTACTCCCCAAGTGGCAGCTCAGCCACAGCAGACCTTTCAGCTGGTCACCCAACCGGTCTTGTCACAGTCGCCGGTTTTCACCCCTGCTTTCGAGCAACAGTCAACTACCTTTCGTCCCAAAGGTAGAGGCTCAAACAGAGGTGCAGGCAGAGACGCATCTCGCCGTCCCTCCAGAGGCAGAGGAGGAAAGGGAGCTAGCGGCCGAGGTAGTAAACCCTCGGGAAACCAGAAGCAATGAAGTGCTTCCGGTGGGAGGAAGACTCCGCCAATTCCAGGATCGTTGGACCTTCGATCCCTGGGCACACAGCATCGTCAAGAAGGGTCTAGGCTGGAGCTGGACTCAACCACCCCCAACCTTCCAGCAGTTCTTCCAACAGTCAACCCCCCTTCTGGAAGAATATGTCCTAGATCTCTTGAACAAGAAGGTGATAATGAGGGTAAAGTCAACCAGGTTCCAAGGGAGACTGTTTTGCGTCCCCAAGAAGGACTCCGACAAACTCAGAGTCATTCTAGACTTATCTCCCCTCAACAAGTTCATAGCGAACAACAAGTTCAAGATGCTGACTCTTCAACAGATAAGGACCCTTCTGCCTCAAGGTTCCTACACGGTCTCCATAGACCTGGTGGATGCCTACCTAGGATTTCGACTCCAAAGGAAAAGCTACGCTTTCAGGGCCATGCCCTTCGGCCTCAATGTGGCCCCACGGATCTTCACAAAGCTGGCAGACGCCATCGTTCAACAGCTTCGCCTCCGCGGCGTCCAGGTGATGGCCTACCTCGACGACTGGCTGGTCTGGGCTCCATCGCCCGGAGATTGTCTAAGATCCTGCAACAAAGTCATCCAGTTTCTGGAACACTTGGGATTCAAGATAAACAAAGAAATCTCGCCTCTCTCCAGCTCAGAAGTTCCAATGGTTAGGAATCCAGTGGAATCTTCAGTCACACCGCCTTTCCATTCCCCAGAAGAAAAGGAAGGAAATAGCAGGGTCTGTCAAAAGACTGCTGAAATCCAAACGGATCTCAAGACGTCAGCAGGAACGAGTTCTAGGCTCTCTACAGTTCGCCTCTGTGACAAACCCAGTGCTACGTGCACAGCTAAAGGATGCCGCGGGAATCTGGAGACGTTCCGCATCCATCGCTCGAAGAGACCTCAAGAGACGGCTCCCAAACAGACTTCGGTTACTCCTAAAGCCGTGGTCGGAAGCAAAGGCCCTGAAAAGGTCCATCCCTCTTCAACACCCGCCTCCATCACTCAACATCCACACGGACGCTTCGCTGGAGGGTTGGGGAGGTCACTCCCACCAAAAACAGGCTCAAGGAACATGGTCTCCCCTATTCAAGACGTTTCACATCAACATCTTGGAGGCCATGGCGGTCCTTCTAACTCTGAAGAAACTCTCCCCGCCTCCCTCGATCCATATTCGTCTAACCCTGGACAACTCGGTGGTAGTTCGATGTCTCAATCGCCAAGGCTCAAGATCGCCCCAGATAAATCAGGTGCTTCTCCCAATCTTCCGTCTGGCAGAGAAGAAGAAATGGCACCTGTCTGCAGTTCATCTACAAGGATTCCGCAACGTGACGGCGGACGCTCTATCTCGGACAAGCCCAATAGAGTCGGAATGGTCTCTAGACGCAAGATCCTTCTCCTTCATCTCTCACCAAGTCCCAGAACCTCAGATCGATCTCTTCGCAACGAGCGACAACAATCAACTTCCTCTCCAAATTGAGAACCTTCAAAGGAACAGCGGCCCTAGTGGCTCCCAAGTGGCCCCGGAGCAACTGGTACCCCCTAGTCCTGGAGCTACAACCCACGCTGATCCCTCTACCGGGCCCAGTTCTCTCCCAGCAAGTACAGAAGTCGACTGTCTTAGCTTCATCATCGAAAGTCAGGGACCTTCATCTCATGATTTTCTCTCCCTAGCCGCGAAGAAAAGGTTTGGGATCTCGAAGAAAAGTCTAGACTTCCTCGAGGAATACAAGACCAAATCCACACGACGGCAATACGAGTCATCCTGGAAAAAATGGGTCTCATTCGTCAAGGCAAAAAATCCTACGGAAATCACCATTGATTTTTGCATGTCCTTCTTCATTCACCTTCATGGACAGGGCTTAGCAGCCAACATGATTTCTACCTGCAAATCGGCCTTGACTAGACCACTACTGTACCCCTTCCAGATTGATCTCTCCAGCGACATCTTCAATAAACTGCCGAAGGCATACGCTCGTCTACGCCCAGCACCCTCACCAAAACCTATCTCCTGGTCCCTGGACAAGGTGCTCCATTTTGCCTCCAACTTGGACAACGATTCGTGCCCTCTCAAGGATCTGACTCAAAAAGTTATATTTCTTTTTGCTTTTGCCTCAGGAGCCTGAGTCAGCGAAATAGTGGCATTATCAAGGGACGAGGGTCACATCCTGTTTACAGACTCAGGAGACCTTACCCTCTTCCCGGATCCTACGTTTCTCGCTAAAAACGAACTACCCACCAAAAGATGGGGCCCTTGGAGAATCTGCCCCCTGAAAGAAGATGTCTCTCTATGTCCAGTAGAGAGCCTCAAGGTCTATCTTCGTAGAACTTCTGACTTTGGTGGAGGCCAACTCTTCAAAGGAGAAACATCGGGTAGCAACCTGTCACTGAAACAACTAAGAGCGAAAATCACCTACTTCATTCGCAGAGCGGATCCTGACAGTACACCCGCAGGTCATGATCCTAGAAAAGTCGCATCGTCTCTGAATTTCTTTCAGAGCATGAATTTCGAAAGCCTCAAGAGTTTCACAGGCTGGAAATCCTCGCGTGTTTTCTTCAAGCATTACGCGAAACAAGTGCATGAAGTCAAACATTTCGTGGTAGCCGCAAGTAGTGTTTTGAAACCTGCACCTAACTCTGCATAGAACAGTGAGTTACTTGGGACTTTAACTCCTCGGGTGCCTATGTTGACCCTCGTGTGATACGTAGTGAATTCAGAGACACTTAGTGTTTTTTCATAGACTGTTCTTTTTTCAAGGTGAAATGTCATAGTCGTCACATGAGTGCCGCATGCCTAGAGCATGATGTGTTTTTTTCCTTATTAAAGACTGACGTTCCTCTGGAACCTCTGCCTTCTAATAATTTGAAATTTTCTTTTAGATTCAAGAGCGAAGTCTTCCATTACTATGTACATTATAATTTATTGTAAATTACTTTTACATTTATTTACCATATTCTGCAATTGTGAAATAAAATTTCTATTTTATTACTTGTGCGTCTCAATCCGCTCCTACTTATACTATGAAATACATGGTTGTCATAGTTTCATTATCCCCTCCTTTTTTCTTTAAAAAATGATGAAGAATAATTGGTTCAATCCATATTATATACTCACCTATGCTATGTAATATTCCTAACTGAATACTTACTTGCGCTATACCTTCGAGACCAGACCGTTCTCTTGTCACAATATACAGTGCCTAACCACCACTTGTCTGTCATTGAGAATGTTCCTATATGAATATCAACCATTCTGTCTTATCTCTGAGTTCTTCACGTTCTCCCCGCAAGGTGGGTAGCCCTTCGAGAACCACTTTGATCCTCAGCATGGTCCGTTGGGACTTCTCTGCCAAGGGGGGCAGGAAGTTTCAGCCCCACGGAACCTCTATCGAGGTTACTATGCTTACTCTATTCAAAGCCCTCGGCACTTACACTACAAGGGGGAATCTACCACGATACATTGACTCTCTGGTATTCTTCCATCAGGACGCCATGGCTTGAGCCCAAAAAACGGATTTTGAGCGAAGCGAAAAATCTATTTTTGGGTGAGATAGCCATGGCGTCCTGATGGACCCTCCCTGCTACTTCGTCCAGCCTTTCAGGTCCTACCCTGTACTGCTGTATCATGGTGATCGGCAAGCAACTGGCGTCAGGATGAGGACGGATGTGACGTCATTTAGCAATGGCGCCCGTTTGTTTACGTTTCGAGTACCAAAAGTAGCCACGGACGAGTATAGCTGTGGAACGGCTCCCCAGCTATTCTCCGCCCCTCCACATCGAAGTGTTAACTCTATGTGGGGTGCAGATAGCTATGTGGCGCGTTAATACATGCGTCCCCTGTTGATATACGATGTCTTAAAGGGAAACCTTTAGGATACTCGCTCCAGAAGTTAGAATTCTGTGATAACCTGTGGTTAAATTCTCTGGGAATATCTTAGTAGATATTTACCCAAGGAAGCTACCAAAAAGGAACCTTCCATCAGGACGCCATGGCTATCTCACACAAAAATAGATTTTTCGCTTCGCTCACAATCCGTTTATGCAGCCTACATTAAAGAGTTGGCAATAGGTGGGGTTGTCTGGTACTAACGACTACTTCGCTCTTAATGGTCATGGATTTAGGAAGATATAGAAAATTTGAGTA
>NC_090759.1:42746655-42804155 GCF_036898095.1 Palaemon carinicauda
TTATTATTATTATTATTATTATTAAAGGCTAAGATATAACCCTAATTAGAAAAACAAGAAGCTATATGCCCAAGGGCTCCAAGATGGAAACATAGCCCAGTGAGGTTGGGAAATAAGGAAATAAAATACCACAAGACGATTAATCAATAATCAAAATAGAATATACTAAGAACAGTAACAATATTAGGTTAGACCTTTCATATGTGAACTATAAAAAATTAAAGTAACCAGGAGAGAAAATAAGAGAGAACAGCATGCACGAGTGTACCCTTAAGCAAGAGAACTCTATTCCAAGATAATGGAAGGCCATGGTAAAGAGGCTATGGCACGACCCAAGAGTGTCCTCCTAGAAGAGCTAGTGCCCATAGCTAAAGAGTCTCTTCTACCCTCACTAAGGGGAAAGTAGCCACTGAACAATAAGATTGCAGTAGTTAACCCCCTGAGTGAAGAAGAATTGTTTGGTAATGTCAGTGTTGTCAGATGTATGAGGACAAAGGAGAATATGGAAATAATAGACCAGACTATCCGGTGTATGTGTAGGGAGAGACAAATGATGGCTGTTTATTCTTACTCCTCATATACCAAATAAAGGTCGCAGGCTCTGGTACAGTGTTAGGCATGTGGCCTGATGGGAAAGAAGCGACTGAAGGATTTGTCAGGGTCGTACTGGGCAACGCCCAAGAAGACTCTGGGGAAGTCTTTCACCGTTTCTGTCTCCTCGAGGGATGTTAATGTAGCTGCTGCACCTGTGTATACGCCAATGGATCGGTCCCCGGGAAGTATGCTCCAAGTTTCAGGAGGACTTGGATCTGCATTGGCTGGGTTTTCAGATTTTGCTGGTATGTGGGGAACATTTCGTGTTTGCCGATCCTTTTAAGTGGATGGAGACTTCTTTTGAGACTGTGCAGACTGCTGATGATGAACTTTACCTAAGGGCATTCTTTGGTCATTCAGGTAGGCCCTCTATGACTTTATTGAGGGAGTTGGTGGCTATCGCTCCACTGATACCCTTTGTGCATTTGTCTTTTTCCCAAGTGTCCACAAGGACGTCAGCTGTGAAGGACGTGATGGTTCCCCTCTTGTCAGGGAGCCCTGTGATTCCCTTAGTTAAGAAGAGTAAGTCTGGTAAGGTAGCCCCTTACCTGGCAGGTATGGTGCCAGAGTCAGTAGCCATGGCCTGATAGTCCTGTAATGTTTAGTATAAAGGTAAGGGTAATGCAAAGAAAAGTTTTTCCCCTATCCTGGTGTCACCCCAATCCCTGACCAGGTGCCTGTATTTCCCACCCTATTTCCATTGCTCCGACCCAGGGCCCAGGGCCCATTCCTACTCCCACAGTGTTAGTGATTGTGCCTCTGGCCTCACTCGTATGGTCACTGTGCCTTGTAAGTACACCCTTCCTCTGCGACAGTATGCCCCAGTGCTGTGACTTTTATTGGAGCACCCTGTGTGGCTTTTCCTCTGGGGGGTGTTGTCAACGGTTGCTCAGACCTCAACTGCTCTGCATGCAGAGTAAGGGCCAATAGCTGGGAGGAGGATGCAATGTTCATGCTGTTCTTCCTCATCATTCTCTTCCTCCTCCTTGGCATCCTCCTCTTCGTTCTCTGACTTGGATTCCAACTCTTCATCTCAGATGAAGAAGTGGAAGGGGGTAAAGAAGTCCGGTAAGGCCAGCTGTACTCACAGGGAAAGATCTCCTTGTGAGACCACCTGGCAGCTAGGACCTTGTGTCCTTTCCCTCTGCCATGACTCAGGTTCCAGCTGCCCCTGCAGCCCTGGTTACCCTAGTAGCCAGCTGGGACAGAGGTGTAGGGTCCTGTACACTTTCTGTTCTAAGGTTGATGGATAAGCTTCAGCGACCTCTTTTCCCTTTCGTCCTGGATGCTGGATGCCCGCCACTTCCTCTACCAATGAGTGGTCTCTTGGTTTGGTAGATAAGATGGCACTAATAGAGACCGTACTCGAGCGCATCTAAATTTTATTGGCTAAGAATGTGAGGGTGAGTGCCTTGCAGACTATGTTTTGGAGCACAGGGTCATGGTTGCCCCTCCTCCTCCACTTGCAGGAAGGGAAGTACTTGGTACATCTCTGGTTCTACTGGGTCCCTTGCCGTTGGCATTCCGGGCATTGGTTAGCCCCTCATTACGTTCCTGATGTTGTTCTTTGAACAAAATACTCATATTTGTACGGTGGGTGAAAGAGCTGAGTCTCTGGAACATGCTGCCTCATCCTCGGCATTGGCAAGGAACGAGGGTGTTCAGGGGTAGGATGTCTCGAGGACCTCGGACTGCTGTCTGGGATCTACTGAGGCAGACTACCGCAAGTAAGAGCATTCCTTTCTGAAGGTCCTTGTACTAATTTTTAAATGCATTAGCCTGGGGGAGGCTAATGTGGCATGACCTTTGAAGGAGAATTCTGACATTGATCAGCTCTTTGATGTTCTTCAAGGATCAAAACCCTCAGTTTGAGTTACCTTGGTTGGATCTCGTGGAGTTGGCCCTGAGCCGAGTGGATGATCGTATCTGTGGTCTAAGAGTTTACTTCATTTCAGCAGATCAAGCAAGATCCTGAACACCCCACTTCTCTAGGTATTGGATGTTCTACACGCCAGCAAACGCTTCATCTGCAGCTCTGCAGATTGGCCTTACAATATGCAATCTGATGGGGGAATCTAGTTGGAACGACCTAATGTGGAAGGCAAGTTCTTTTTGGTCTCTGTGTCGGCAGCCATTCAAGCTTTGGCTTAGGGCTCTCTCCATGATCTTTCTTGGCTCAATTCGTGGTCACGAGCAGTTATGTATTCCACAAAGTCGACGAGGTCGTCAATCCCAGAGGCTATGGAGAAGTAAAAGAGCTTTGTGCTGTCTGGTGGGATGGCAATCATCTTTCTTGACCTCCAGCCAGCAAACCTGTTGGCTAACTGGCTTTTTGAGCACCCCAACTCGTTCCTTTTAGGAAAGGTGGCAATGGGAAAAGGAGAGGGAGAGGAAAACGGTCAAACAGGCATTCCCCCTATTCTGCTACCAAGAGTAGGAAGTTGCTTGTCTCGCCATTAGGTGACTTGGCAGAGACACGAGGCTAAGTCTTGAGTGGTGAGTGTCTTTCAGGACGGTTACTTGCTACCATTCCTGGACCACTGGTCCCCCTATCTCTAGTTCCAAACAAGTTCCCATAGGAGCAGTCAACATCAATTAAAGTTCTGACCTTGTGGACATAGGTGAAAGGCATGATGGAGAAGAACTTGCTCGTAAACATTCGAGATGAGTCAGGGGGCTTCTACAGTCTGCTGGTCATGGTGGAGACAGCGACTGGTGACTGGAAATTGGCTATTAACCTCTCTCCTCTGAACAAGTTTGTTTGTCAAACCCATTTCTGAATGGAGACAGTATGGTCTGTGGTGTCTTTGGTCTGAGAGTGACACTTCATACATTTGATAGACCTGAAGGATGCATACTTTTAGGTGCTCCTTCATCTGTCCTCTTGAGAGTACATTTTTTCCCTCTATGATAGGGTGTGTCAGTTTAAGACTCTGTGCTTCAGACTGTGTACAGCACCGAAGTCATTCACTTGTTTGTTCACCTTGGCAGGTGCTTAGTCCCACTTGAAAAGTGATACGTCTGGTGATGTATTCACATGATTGGTTGATCCTGGCATCCACAGAAAGCCAGTTACTTCAGCATTGAGATTGGATTCTTGCATTTTATCACGATCTATGGATTGTGTTATACTGGGAGAAGTAAGATCTTATACCCAAGCATAAGATGGAGTGCCTAGACCTGCTGATAGACAAATCATAGGAAACACTGGAATTGCATCTGGTCCTGCACCAAGTGCACCAAGTTAAATTGTACTTATAGGACTAGTGCAGCCAAATATGTCAAATTCTGTAGATGTAAAAGAGCATCTCTCAGCACCTGTAAAAATCCAGATGTTTAATAGCAAAAACGGAATATAGGTCAAGATACCATACATCCCGTAGTACTGATAGATTTTAAACAGTCCCTCTGTTATGGTTATCTGTTTGGTTTATATAATTAGATACTGTATTTCAGTCAGTAATTTCTAGAACATAATTATTATCTACCGTACTCATATTCGCTTATGTTGACAGAATTGTATTGTCTTCCCACACATAAATTATGCCATTTTGAAAATACACAGATTATGGCAACCTTAATGAAGCCAGAAATGGTTCCAATGAATTTTTAGACATAGAAAAATCTATTCAAGGGCTTGAAAATAATTCTCATCTCTTAATGAAGGTTAGAGTACTGCTATTTACACATATTTGGTAGAACCAGACTTTTAGGGGTAAGGGAAACCTTTGTTTATATTTACTCCAAATGTAAATTATTACATATTAAAAGTGGGCTGATATGGTGAATGTAACTTCTTTCTATCAAAAAGAACTACCACAACATAAACAAAGCGATTGGGTTTGGTGTTGACCAACTGTCGCATTATTTTGTATCGGAGCTTCATTGCCGGGCTTTTCACGATTTATTTTTCCACCATAAATGTGTAGTTCCGTTTTGGCCTGTGATATGACGAAGAGACTTCGGCGAGAAGGGATGTAATTAATCTAGGTTTGCCAGAACAGAAGACTTTTCATGTTGGATAAGTGAATTTGTATAGATTGTTTGAGATTTTATGCATTGCAATGCCTCGCAGGAGTGTTGTAGCGGAGTGCTCGAATACAAGAGGTGAAAATATCTTCCTGTACGTCTTCCCAAGGGATGAATTGTTAAGAAAACACCGGCCGAATGGATGCCCATCCAAACACCAGGGCTTCTGAATCTTCATAATTTTATACCTTACTTATAAACAAATAGTTTCGTTTGGCTGTATTATGTTAACAAAAACCACATAATAATAATAATAATAATAATAATAATAATAATAATAATAATAATAATAATAATAATAATAATAATAATAATAATAATAACAAAAACAGAATTATCCATAATATTGACTATAAGAATCACAATTACACCTACCTACAATGCATTTCTAACCCCAGGTTACGAAATACAGCAATCAGTTGAATATCTGTTACTTGTTGGAAACTTTTAAAATCACTTTTGCGATGGTGAAATTAGATTTTTTTTTCTAATTTTCATGCTCAATTTAAAATATACAGTATTGTTTGATCTTACCTCCCTCTCTCTCTCTCTCCCTCTCTCTCTCTCTCTCTCTCTCTCTCTCTCTCTCTCTCTCTCTCCCTGACCTCATAGAGACATAAAAAGACTCTCAAACCTTTCATCCTAGTTCACTGACATTCATAATAACATTGACGATGACATAAGAGATCTTACTAAAATCCATGTCCGTACTAGCACAGAAAACTTGAGATTTACCATCAACATGTTGATTTAGATTTAGCCCCGTTACCTTTGTGCAAGCAGGATTGCGAATCCAAGCTTGGAATAAGAATTCCCATTACATGTTCTCGGAATATGCATTCCTGGTTCTTTGGTCTTTCGCACGCATATTTAAAGCCGTCAGAATCAAAGGTCCACGGTGTTCCATTAACTAGTCATAAATTGCTTTCAAGCTCATGCTCAATATACAAAGGGAATTTTGATACTTTAAGTATTTTCTTTAGAATAGATATTAAAAGTTTTACAGATATTTACTAATTAAGATGTGAATTTTTACGGGAAACCTAATTTACGAAGACATTGTTTTTGAGAACCCTGGATATATTATCGATAGATATGTTAAACACATTTTATATACTAACTTTAAGGATGAATATAGAGTGAATATTATTGCCTCTGGTTAGAATCCTCAGCTTATATCATGATTATTTCAAATGAAGCCTTAATGCACATAAATAGAGAAGAGAAGATGACGCCGGAAGAGAAATGAGAAATGATAGACATCCATGTGAAGAAAATAAGAACAAAATGACTGAAACTCCCTCTCTCTCTCTCTCTCTCTCTCTCTCTCTCTCTCTCTCTCTCTCTCTCTCTCTCTCTCTCTCTCTCTCTCTCTCTCTCTCTGCATGCTCTTAAATTAACACTATGTCACTACTTTAGAGTTTGATATAATATCCCTTCAATTCATTTTCCTTCCTTTCATCAATTTTTTTTTCTGGTTATTTTCAGCTTATTATTTTATTTTGATAATATTTTATTCATTCCTGAAAGGTAAATTACAAACAGTTTAGTTTAAATACCTAAACTTAAACAATACTTTGTAGTCCACAATATTTCACGTGCTTATATCATATATGTAGATTTTGTATAGACGAATTTACTACGTGATATTTTATTCATTACAGATATTGTATGGACGAATTTACTCTGTAATATTCTTTACCAAATCTAAGAGCTCTGACCAGAAATACCTAGCGTGTTCTGTTTTTAGCTACCTCCTCGCAAGGCAGACACTGTTTAGTTTTTCTTTATGAGGATTTTTTTTTTTACCTATATCTCTAATTCCTTAAAGGAAAAATTCCAAATTCGTCGCTGTTTTCCTGGTTACTTTCTTCATATCGTTCGAACTGATAGGGTTCTAGAATTGCTGGTGACTGGTCCTCGTTATCGGCTACATCTTATTTGTTTACATCAGCCAAATCTAAAGAAAAAAAAATGCTCAAATATACGTCGTGTTCGCCGCCCGAATGCATTTTCACGTGGTTAACGGATTGTTGACAGACCGGGTGGCCAAATTAAGTTGTTTGTCAATGACATCACACAATGGCGAGGCAGCCTTTGCCAAATCTCGTGAGTCTGCTTGAGGCTTGTGCTGGCGGGTGTAATTAATTTTATCAACAAGCGAAAATGCGCCCCAGTATTCATTAGTCTATGGCTGAGTGAATGATAGATAGATATTGTTTATTTTTTTTCAGAGTTATTTTTGGCATGTCAGTGCACATTTCAAGTAATATTTTGTGAGAGGAATAGTTGAGGAGACTTTTCACCAATTTTGGAAAATTTATTTGCAATATTGGTTAAATGGGAGGCCACCAGATTTTGAGTGCCCTTGAAATCGAAACATTGTTTAAAAAAATTAGATAATTATGCATTTTTGTGCTGAAAAACAAAGTTTAAGACAACGAACTAGGCTGAAAAGATATGAATTAGATATGAAGATGTTAATCATATGCATCTTTTAACTCTAAGGCTGCCTACTAGAGCGTTATTCTATATAACTTATCTTGTGCTATTGTGGCCAAAAAGGCCTACGCCATAATCATATTAAGGGCTCTGCAAAAAAGAAAAAAAAAAATGTAACAGTTCTGAAAGCGTTACCCAAAAATTTTTCAAGGCTCTCATCACATAGAATAGAAAATTTCCAATTTTAGCTGAACAAAAGACAAATGGACAAAAAACCCTTAACTAGCAGAAAAATTTCTCGGAAAATCTCATATTTTGAGATATTGGCTTTATTTTGTTTTTGTTTTTTTGTTTTTGTAGAGATTGGTTGAATATACTTTATCAGTAATTTCCCCAACTACTGGAGATCATAATAACATAATCACCAAGGCTGAGGCCTTTTCCTCAAATACAGAAATTTATACGCTACAAATACCAAATGTCTCCACACGAATAAGACGTTGTAAGCATAATATATAATTATCTGGTAGTTGATGCATTTTTCAGCATAACTATAACATAAAAATTATAAATATTTAAATGACCTAAAAGAGAAATACGAGCCTCATAGGATGTTTATGTAGAGATTAGTTGCATATGCATATGTACGGATTTTTTAGTGGGAATTTCCCTCAACACTGGGGATTATAAGGACATAATCATCGTATTTTATAGATAAGTAGTAATGACCCCTTCCCTTGAAGCCAGCAATATATACGCTACATCTACCAAATGCGCACATGAGTAAGACTTGGCTAGGATAATAAATTTTCATCTATGTGTATTGTGGGCAATATTTGAATATCATCTCTGGCACTTCATGCATTTTTTCAGAATAATCATAATATATATATATATATATATATATATATATATATATATATATATATATATATATATATATATATATATATATATATATATATATATATATATATATATATATATTCTTATGAAGTTGGTTTAGTGTAGAGTAAATACAATGACTAATTCATGTTTTTATTTATATTCTATATAATGTTTTCATATGTGCATTAAAGAGGTGATTTCCAGCCCATAAAATAAGCCCCTCTCAAGTGGATAAAAGTATTTTGTGTAAATTACGTAAGACTTTTGTCGTGAATATCATTATATTCTTTATTCAAGTTAAAATGTGTATGTTTTACGCGATTTATAAGAAATAACTTTTTATTTCACGTATGTTTGCCACAAAGTCTTACGTTGTCTATCCCTTTCACCCACAATGGACGTACCGGTACGTTCTTGCAAAACACTGTTATTTACATATTTCTGCATATTTTCTATAATTTTATGAGAAACTTCAGGCATTTTCCAAAAGAATGAGACCAACTTGACCTCTCTATGACAAAATTAAGCCTGTTAGAGCAATTTAAAAAATATATATGGCAAAATGTGCTCGA
Organism: Palaemon carinicauda; assembly: GCF_036898095.1. Lineage (NCBI taxonomy): Eukaryota > Metazoa > Arthropoda > Malacostraca > Decapoda > Palaemonidae > Palaemon > Palaemon carinicauda. The sequence goes on from NC_090759.1 coordinate 42,755,181, forward strand.
AATTTAACCTTACCTTGGGGGTAAAAGTGCTATTTGAAAGTATTGTAGGATTTGTGCATGATGTGAATAGGGGCTTAGGTGATGTTCTTTTATATTTCATGAAATATTGTGTCATGTTAGAGAGAGAATGTTTTGTGACATGTGCTTTCGAAACTTCACGATGCCCGGCGAGAGGATTTTATCTTTTTTTTTTTTATTTCGGGGACAATAGGTAGGCAGAGCTAGCTGGGAAGTCATCTCGTGGGTGTGTTGATGTGTATCTGAGAGTTGCCTGAAACCCCCTTGATTTGCATCTTGGCATTTTTATCTAGTTGGAAACTATGACGCCCTTAGACACAGCCACCCACGCTACCAGAACTTAATCTAGGAAGGTTCTGAAAATAGCAGTTAGGTTTCATGTAAAAGGTGACCAAGGTTAGGTTACCGTAGATCGAGTTAGAACCGCATCCGAAATAGCCTACTTCCCCTCTCCCTCTCTCTCCCGCAAGTAATCCAGTGTATTTGTCAAAAGTATTTAATGCATTTTAGTGTGTCCTCTCGTATGTGACTCTATGCCCCAAAGCAAATTGTGGGCAAATAAAAAAGAAAAGAAAAAAAAAATGCGCAAGACTAAAAGGTGATTTTGAATTCATTGTATTAGGTTGAGTGTTGGCATTGAATAACATCTTTTTGTAAATGGCCCTTTAGGCAGGATAGGTTTCTAAAGTGATCAGGTTAACTATTATTCATTTAGGGTCAAACTTAAACATTGTATTATTTCAGAATTATTTCAAGCATTTGTATTATTTTCATTACATCATTTCTTTACTTTGGTTAAGGTTTATTCAAATATAATAGTTCAAGTCAAGTTACTATATAATTTCAGATTGTAAGATTTTTGTTTTATTCTAAGTTTTATACAGAATTAATTTTTCTTTTTAGTGACTTATTTTTGTTTTAATTTATATAGAATATATTAATTTCTGAAAGAGTGTATATTTCCAATCATCATTATTTGAGACCAGATTCCACTTGATTCCTGTTAAGAACTGCAGTGAGTAAAATAAGTGTTAATAATACTTGAGAGTAATTACCCAGTTTGGTTTTGAGTGTGCTTAAGAGACCTTTGGATATTCAGTGTTTTATATATTGCTGTCTGGGAGTAATTTAATGGTCTCAGAATTCGGGTAGCCTATTAATGTTTTAAAGTGTAAGAGTTTTAACATAATTGATAGGCGTATCCCTTCTCGTGTGCTAAGGTACCGAGTGAAGGACAAACCGTGGTTCAATGATGATTGTAGACGTGCTTTTTTGGGGAAGCAGGAGGCCTATCAACTTTGGAAGGGTAACAGATCAGATTTGACCTGGAACAACTATACTCAGCTTCGAGCTTTTGCTCAGAGAGTTTATGCCTCAACTGAAAAGGAGTACAATTTAACCATAAAAGAAACACTTTCTGGTACAACTCAGGAACATAAATGGTGGTCTACCCTTAAATCTGCACTCTTTGGTGTAGATGCAACAGTTCCTCCTTTACTTAAACCAGATGGTTCAGTCACTCACTGTCCAAAGGAAAAGGCAACCCTTTTGGCTGATGGTTTTGACAGTAAACAGAGTAATGAAAAACTTGAACTTCCTCATTCCTGTTTTCCTGAGGCTAAACTAACTAGTTTAGCTTTTCGATCTCGTGAGATTAAAGCTCTGTTGATGGACCTTGATGCTTATGGAGGTGTAGACCCAAATGGTATTTTTCCTTTGTTTTTTATAAAGACAACAGATTTCTTAGCTCCAAAGTTATCTGTTATTTTGCGCAAGTTAGCAAGAAGAGGAGCTTTTAGCACTAGTTGGAGAATTGGTAATGTTACTCCTCTATGTAAATGTGTTTGTGGTAGCTCAAGTCCCACTGATTACCGCCCAATTTCCATAACTCCCATATTATCTAAAGTTTTTGAACGTCTTCTGGCAAAACGTCTTAATAGGTTTGCTGAAGGTAATCATCTACTCCCTAGTTTGCAATTTGGTTTTCGTAAAGGCCTTGGAGCATGTGATGCCCTTCTTACAATCTCCAATGCTGTACAGAAATCCCTTGATTGTGGTCGGGAAGTTCGTATGATTGGCCTTGATTTTAGTGCTGCCTTTGACCGTGTTAATCATGAGGCCCTTGTTTTCAAACTGAAACAGTTGGGAGTGGGTGGGTTGTTTCTTAGCATTATTATTGATTTTTTAAGTAATAGGTCTCAAAGAGTTGTTGTTGATGGACACCATAGTGATTATAGGAATGTGATATCCGGTGTTCCACAGGGTAGTGTTCTTGGCCCATTACTTTTTATACTATATACACATGACATGGGGTTTGGCCTAGAAAACAAGCTTGTTGCATATGCAGATGATGCTACTCTCTTTGCATCAATTCCATCACCTGAATGTAGATCTAGGGTTGGTGAATCCCTTAATAGAGATTTAGCTAAAATTAGTGCATGGTGCAAATTATGGGGTATGAAGTTGAATCCTAACAAAACTCAAAGTATGATTGTAAGTAGGTCAAGGACGGTGGTTCCTCAACATCCGGATCTCAGTATTGATAATGTTTCTTTAAATATGTATGACTCTTTCAAAATTTTAGGTGTGATTCTCGACAGTAAATTTACTTTTGAGAAACATATAAGGTCTGTGTCTTCTTCAATTTCACAAAAAATAGGCTTATTGAGAAAGTCTTTCAAGATTTTCGGTGATCAATCTATTCTGAAGAAGTGTTTTAATTCTTTCATTCTACCTTGTTTTGAGTATTGTTCTCCTGTCTGGTCTTCAGCTGCTGATTCTCATCTTAATTTGTTGGACAGAAACTTACGGTCTATTAAATTTCTTATTCCTGATCTAGATATTAATCTCTGGCACCGTCGTTCAATTAGTTCATTATGCATGTTGCATAAGATTTTTCACAACTCTGACCATCCTTTACATTCAGATCTCCCTGGACAATTCTATCCTGTTCGTAATACTAGGCAGGCAGTTAATTCTAATAGCCAGGCCTTCTCCATCACGAGGCTCAATACTACGCAGTACTCTAGAAGTTTTATTCCAGCTGTGACCAAGTTGTGGAATGATCTTCCTAATCAGGTGGTTGAATCAGTAGAACTTCAAAAGTTCAAAGTTGGAGCAAATGCTTTTTTGTTGACCAGGCGGACATAGTCTTTTTATAGTTTATTTATGACATATTTGTTTTTGATGTTGTTGATAGTTTATTATACGACATGTCTGTTTTGACGTTGTTTCTTATTTTAGAATTATTTATTGTTAATTTGTTCTCTTCATTTATTTATTTCCTTATTTCCTTTCCTCACTGGGCTATTTTTCCCTGTTGGAGCCCCTGGGCTTATAGCATCTTGCTTTTCCAACTAGGGTTGTAGCTTGGATAGTAATAATAATAATAATAATAAAAATAAACAAGGTAATTTCGAATTCGAGAAGTTGATTAACTTACCAGTCGTAGTGTATATAATTTATGTTTGGTTCCCAGTCACGAGTCATAGTGTAATATATATTTTTTCACTGCTCAGTCCTCGGGAGACATATCATATATATATATATATTTTGGTGCCCAGACCCAGGAACCATCAACATAATCGTATAATATATTTTGGGTGCTCAGACCCTGGAACCATATCATATAATGATACATGTAAATGAGCAGAGACATATGATGAATATAACGCAAGAGAAACGTGCAGCAAACGATTATTTGTGAAAAGAAGAAAATTGATATCTCCCTGAGATAATCAGAGAAAATTGTAGTGCTAGAGTATAGGGAGAACTAACATATATATCTCTTAAACTCTATAAGAGAAAATAAATAAGTTGTTACCCAGATCAGAAAAGGGTTGCACAAATGACCAAATATGCTTGGGCAAACATAGAAATGGCATTTTAGTAATAAAGTAAGCTGCTTTTATTAAAAGAAACTAATCTGAACATGGAATATAGGCTACAGTTTCTCCTAGTCAACAAAGCAATAATCAGAAAATTCTAAATTTCAAGCAGAGGTTGTCAATTGGGTACAATTATAGATATGGAGGGGGCAACGTAGTAAATAGTGTGCTTTCACTAAATTTGACCTTTATTTCAACAGCAAATAAACCGAACTACTGTTAGACTCCCGTCCTACCCAATAGTCTCAGGTGGGAACAGGGGGTTCGGTCGAGGAACAATAGGAAATCCATGTTTATTTACGACTGGAATAAACTTAAAATTCATAAAATAGACACTATCAACTTCAGAAAAAAACATTTTATTTTCATATTGAAAGTATTATTGGATTCACTTCACTCGCGGTTCCTTACTTAGGAAAGTTTTTATAAAACTTCTAATGGTGTTTGCTCCGCCATGACTCGCTTCACTCATAAAAATAGAAAAAAATATCACTGTTCCTATGTACTGACAAGCAGTACATGCTGAGCTGTGCACGGTCGCCCCATTGGTTATTATTTTCCGGGATATTTTTTAAAGAATTCTCATGGACTATGCTACGCTATGGCTAGCTTCGCTCGCAAATAAGAAAAAAAAAATGCTCCTATGATCTGGCAAGCGGTACATGTACAGTAGAGTACCTATAAACCAGGAGTAGTGCTAAACTCAAAACTGGGCACCTTCTTGTATCCCGCAGTCAGCAGCCAAACCCTTCGTACTGTGGAACCTCTGCATATGAATGTCCTAACATACGAATTTTCCAACATCCGAAGTAAAATTCGACCAAATTTCTGTCTCGTCACCCGAAGTTTTGCTCCAACATACAAAGTAAACAATACGCGTATGCATAGAATTTTCTCGAAAGCATCAACCATGGTTTGTTGTTGACGCTGCTAGACAGCAGCACATCGGAGGGACGCCAATCGAGCGTCACCTTGATCAGTCCTCTCATCTCATGCGCATCATGTGGTTGTTCTCTATTCACTCAGATATTAACAGTGTTTTTTTATCTTCCTTTTTCACGTGTTGTTTTCTGTGTTTCGTAATCATGGGTCCTAAAAAGCTTAGTTTCGGTTCAGGAAGTAGTAGTAGTGGTGAGAAAAGGAAGAAGTCAATGCTTTCATTAGAACTAAAGCAAGAAATAATAGAAAAGCATGAGCGAGGTGTACGTGTTAGCGATCTGGCTAAACAATATAGCCGGAATATATCTACGATCTCGACGATCATAAAACAGAAGGCAGCCATTAAAGCAGTGAAACCTTCGAAGGGGATCACGATTATTTCCAAACATCGTAGCCCTACTCTTGAAGAGATGGAACGCCTTTTGTTAATATGGATCAAGGACAAGGAGATTGTTGGAGGTATGATCACTGAAACAATCATTTGTGAGAAGGCCAGCGCTATATACAGTGACTTGAAGGCGGCGGGCTCTGGGGGTGACGGGGGGGAGAGTTCAGCCAATCCTACGACGGAGGAATTCAAGGTGTCTCGAGGTTGGTTCGAGAAATTTAAACGGACCGGGATTCGTTCAGTTGTTCGGCATGGAGAAGCTTCGAGTTCGGACACCAATGCTGCTAAAGACTTTGTTAAAAAGTTCGAAAGCATCATGGCGGAGGAAGGCTACATAGAGCAGTAAGTGTTCAACTGTGATGAAACCGATCTGTTTTGGAAAAAGATGCCTAGTCGAACGTACATTACCGCCGAAGAGAAGAAAATACCTGGACATATGCCAATGAAGGATCGGTTGACTCTTGCACTTTGTGCCAACGCCAGCAGGGACTACAAAATTAAGCCTTTATTAGTTTACCATTCCGAAAACCCTAGGGCATTTAAAGCACATAGAATTATTAAAGACCTGCTACATGTTCTATGGCTTTCTAATTATAAGGCTTGGGTTACTAGGAATATCTTTGTGGAATGGGTAAACGTAGTTTTCGGGCCTGCTGTCAAGAAGTACCTTCAGGAGAGAAATTTGCCTTTGAAGTGCTTGCTTTGTTTGGACAATGCACCCGCTCACCCCCCCCCCCCCCCGGACTCGAAGATGATATCATCGACGAATACAAATTCATCAAAGTGTTGTATCTTCCACCGAATACCACTCCTATCCTCCAGCCCATGGACCAACAAGTCATCTCTAATTTTAAGAAGCTGTACACCAAGCACTTATTTAAGCAGTGCTTTAATGTCACGCAAAGCAACAACTTAACTTTGCGTGAATTTTGGAGGAACCACTTTAATATCGTGCACTGCTTAAAGATCATAGATAAGGCTTGGGAGGGAGTAACTCGTCGGACCTTGAATTCAGCTTGGAAGAAGCTTTGGCCTGATACTGTTGCTCCCAGAGATTTCAAAGGTTTTGGCTCCGAGAATGAACCTGTGCTTACCGCCGAGGAAGACATCGAAGAGATTGTATCCCTTGGCAAGTCCATGGGTCTGGAGGTGGATGAAGATGACATCACCGAACTCGTCGATGAGCATCATGAAGAGCTCACCACCGAGGAACTCAAGGAGCTGCAAGCCATGCAGCATGATGAGTTCCAAGCGCAGTTGAGTGAGTCTGAGGAAACCGAGGAGGTAGGCCAAATCTTAGGTACGGCGGAAATAAAACAGATGTTGGCATATCATCAACACGTGGTTGATTTCAACGACAAGCATCACCCACAGAAACTTCAGGTTTCCCGTGTTGTTGCGCAGTTCGATGATGTTTGCTTAACTCATTTCAGAAAAATCCTCAAAAGCCGTACCAAGCAACTTTCACTCGATAGTTTCTTTAAAAAATCTCTATTAAAATGGTCTAGTGATCATGATGAAAAGAAAGAAAGTGAAGCAAAGAAAAGGAAGACCGAATCGAGTGAAAGTGATGAAAATTAAAAATAAGAAAAGAAAAAAAATGTAAAAAAAATATAAAATTATAAAAATGAAAAAAAAAATAAGCTAAGTTAAGTTAAAGTTCACGTAGCGTTAGTTAGTGTAAGTTATCGTACACGTTATTGTACAAAGTCACTGTCCCTACCTCCTTGCTGATCTTCCATCTCCTCCTGCATAGCAGTCCCCACACCTGCGCTGGCCTGTCGCTAAGATAAAGTGTTACGTAAAAACCCCTTTTTTATTTATTATTTCTCTATTATTATTATTTTTTTTTAGATATTTATGTATTATTATATTGTATTAATTTTATGTGTAATTATGTGTAGCTAATTATTAAGGAGTTATTATGGGTTTTTAGGCTGAGGAACGAATTAAACAAATTACCGTATATTCTTACGGGAATATTTGCTCCAACATACAATCGTTTTAACATACGAAGCAGTTTCTGGAACAAATTAAGATCATATGTAGAGGTATCACTCTACTGTAGCTCAGCATGATGTTCTCTCTCTCTCTCTCTCTCTCTCTCTCTCTCTCTCTCTCTCTCTCTCTCTCTCTCTCTCTCATACTGACGAAGGAATGATATTCAATTAATAAGATTATAGGCAATGACACAGAGGCAGGGTTTTGTGTTCCAAGATTATGTTAATGTCAATCTCTCTCTCTCTCCCATGCTGATGAAAGAATGATATTCAATTAATAAGGTTATAGGCAATAACAGAGAGGCAGGGTTTTGTATTCCAAGATTATGTTAACGTAAATCTCTCTCTCTCTCTCTCTCTCTCTCTCTCTCTCTCTCTCTCAATACGGAATAACGTATAATGAAATTAATATAATAAAGTAGTAACGTAAATAAAACTATGTAAGTAAGAGAATTAATATATGTAAAAATTAAAGCTTATAAGATGTGTTGTTGTAGAATGAATAATCTAGGTTTTAATAGAACTGCAGTTACCCTTCAAGATGAAGAACCAAACAGAGAATAAATTGAGAAATGAAACAAACGTAGCAGGTGGAAAATGAATTTGCGCTCGATAGAATTGTCAAATGTATCACACCTTTTGTTTACTGTGTGCATATGTCATTCATGGTTATTCATACATGATTTTGCACATATTGAACACGAAATCGTGTTTTTTCTCGTGTTTTCTGCATCTGCATACTCCATTTATTACCATTACTCTTCATGTGTTTATAGCCTAGCTTCTATTTTTTCCATACCATATTGGAAGCAAAATTAGGCCTACTACAATACTATGAGGAAATGGCTTTATGTTTATTGTTTCTTTGTCAATCTTGCCAAGTCTCTAAACAACATATTAGGGGTCAAGAATGACACTTTGAAAAGGATCAGTTTGAAAATAAACTGGTTAATGAAAAACGAAAACTAAGGTGGCACGGAATTCCAACCCTTTTTTTTCCACGGTAGCCTCTCTAAACGTAGGAAGTCTCCAGTGCAGTGTGGCTTCCTTCTCCCTGATAGATTTAGCGAGGATTATGTCAGGTTGGATCATGCATATTGCAAAATTCAACAAAGCAATAGCATCTTGAGCACTAGAAAGTTTTGTCGTTGCTGTCCACAGTAGTAGAATTATGTAGTAGTACAGGCATATAAATATATATCTTGTTATAGGATATACTAGATTATATATATATATATATATATATATATATATATATATATATATATATATATATATATATATATATCTATATATCTATATATCTATATATATATATATATATATATATATATATATATATATATATATATATATATATATATATGTGTGTGTGTGTGTATATATATATATATACATATATATGTATATATAATACCTTCTGGTTAATTACATAAACTCCCGAGCTCCAAACTCGCCTATTTATTTCTACATAAATCCGTTATACTTGAAAAATTCCCGAGCTCTGAGAATAATAGACTACTCCCAGACGGCAAAATATATGAACAATGAATATCCAAAGTTCTTTTATATTACTCTCGAAACAAAACTGGGTGATTATATAAGTGAACTATTCTAAACCAACCTCTTACTTTGGTTCTTAGGCAGGGATTTCGAGGAAAGGACTGATAGAAAATATTGGCGATGGAAGTAATACTCTTTACAAAAATAAATATATACTGTAAAAAGTTAACAATAATATTACAAAACCTTAGACTAAAACATTATATTATATATATAATCACTTATTTCATTGGAAATTAATTTTATAAGAATATTCAATTTTGATAATTAATGAAAAGAGTTATCACTTTAACTCTAATGAACATACAATACTGAAATTTACATATGTGTAACTGTTATAATTACGTCTTCTGGTTCACACGAGGTTACCGAAGAGCTAAGCAAAATAAATACACCACTGTTTAACCTAAATTTCACAGGGTCAGTTACATAAATGTATGTTAAACTATACTTACATTTACACACTACACTTGAATTAACATTCAATAGTTTCATAAACGTTTGAACTCACTATACACGATATATGTTGGATAGAATTCGCTAATCCCGTTTAACAGTGAAACACTATTCGCATCTGAGAGGCGAGAGGGCTGACAGACGTTGGCTCTTACAAAGGAATAGGCTGAAACTCTTCTGCTGCTTATGCATTCCTAGGGCCTATATATACTGACTTGATTATTCTAGAATTTTCTAATAGATCATTCCCGTGGTGTGGGGGCAAGGTTCTAGCGGCGTAAGGTGTCCAGAGTAGTAATTTGAAAAAGGGGGTACTAACCTTGCTTGGAAGGCAATCCTCTCTCATCTAACTCCGCCCACTAACCCTCGTGTGTCAATAAAAAAAAGGGTAAATCTAATTCGAGAATTTTCATGCACTTTCTAACCACATGAAAACATAAGAATTACGTAATCTCTCATTCTCATACCTCGTGTGTGTCATACAGCATACCTAAACGAGATTTCATAAGGCTTCATAACAAAATACGTAAAATAAAAAATTGATTCATAAGAATAATGTAAATTTACATATACTGAATAGAATGAAAATACAATTAAATAAATGATTAAAGTCTTATGTAATTTTCATACATTACTTAAACGTACATGAGTGAGACCCACCTTATGAGCTGGTTATACACCTCTTGATTACACAAATAAAATACATGAATGAAATACTCTTATACAAGACCAGGTTCGTATGATAGCTCCCAAAAAAGATGATTTATTCTGGGCCTGAATCTACCAACTCAGCCTGATTTAAATAATCTGCAACCACGTTATCTTTACCTGATATATGCTTTACATTAATACAATATGGTTGCAAACATAATGACCACCTAGTTAAGGTTTGATTATTATTCTTCATCTTATTAATAAAAGTTACAATTAAAAGATTGTGATCCGAGTAAATTGTTATTTCTTCATTCTGTGGTCTATTCACATAATCTTTAAATTTGTTTATCAAAGTGACTAGTGCTAGCAGTTCCTTTTTCAATTGTCGAGTAGGCTTGTTGTTGCTTTTTCCACTTCAACGACATAAAACAAACAGAGTGAACAATTCCTTCTTTGTCTTCTTGTAATAAGACAGCTTCAATCCCATTATCAGACGCATCCACATGGATAAGGAATTTTTTGTTGAAATCAGGTGCTCGCAGTATCGGTTTTGAAGTTAATATGGCCTTTATCCTGTTGAAGGATTCCTGGCAATTGCTGTTCCATACATATTTTTTCTTGAGGCTAATCAAATCCATGAAGGGAGAGATTACAGCCGAAAATTTCGGGCAAAAACGTCAGTAGAATCCTGCCATCCCTAAAAATTACTTCTCTCGTTGTTGGAGGTGAGGCTTTCCTTATTCCTTCGATGTTAGTGGCTACCGTGGCGATTTGTCCTCTTCCGACTTTAAATCCCAAGTACCGAACTGTTGCCTTTCCAAATATGCTCTTCTCCAGCTTATTCTTCAGGTGCGCTTCTCGCAGCTTTTGAAATAGCTTCTTCAGGATTCGGAGATGTTCTTCCCAGGTCGATGAATATATCACAATATCGTTGAGCTATAAGCATAAAAGGTTATTCATCACTCATTGAAAGGTAGCGGGTGCGTTCATTAGACCAAATGTCACAATGATGTACTGATATAGTCCAAACGTGATTATAAAAGCTGATAACGATTTTGCGTTGTCGTCCAAAGGAATTTGGTAATAGCCTCTTAACAAATCAATCTTTGAGACGAACCTTACTTGTCCGGTTATTATTTTGGGGATATTTTAAAAAACTAATAGTGTTTTTTTCTTCCCAAATCACAGACCCTAAAATCAACTAAATAAATAATAGCTTACACTATGATTGGGATAACATTAATTTGGGATCCCCAGGGTCTCCTTCGGTACAAGGAAGCAACATCACAGGAACGAAGGGATTAAAAGAGACCGAAGGGAACTACTTGAAGTAGGCAGTGGCTAAGATAATATGACAAAGGGGGTTGCGGAAACATAAACCCCATATGTAAAGTTTCTGTATGTAAGGGCGTAATTGGTTTATGGAAAGATTAGTGTAATAAGTACGGTGTTTGCCAAGTAAACTTGGCCAGTAAATGTATCCAGAGCAGGAATTTGTTATATGGAAACTTAATGTTATATAGTAATCATGACCAAATATATATATATATATATATATATATATATATATATATGTATATATATATATATATATATATATATATATATATATGGCTGACTGAAAAAAATGTTTAACTCCCAAATGGCAATATATGAAAACACTGAGGATCTCTTATTATTATTATTATTATTATTATTATTATTATTATTATTATTAGTTGCTAAGCTATAACCCTAGTTGGAAAAGCAGTATGCTATAAGCCCAGGGGCCCCTACAGGGAAAATAGCCCAATGAGGGAAGGAAATAAGAAAAAAAAATATTTTAAGAACAGTAACATTACAATAAATATTTCCTATACAACCTATAAAAACTTTAACACAACAAAATGAAGAGATACTAGATAGAATTGTGTGCCCGAGTGTACCCTCAAGCAAGAGAACTCTAACCCGGGACATTGGAAGACCATGGTACAGAGGTTATGGCACTACTCAAGACTAGAGAGCAATTGTTTGATTTTGGAGTGCCTTCTCCCAGAAGAGCTGCTTACCATAGCTAAAGAGTCTCTTCTACCCTTACAAAAGTCGCCACTGAACAATTACAGGGCAGTAGTTAACCCCTTTGGTGAAGAGGAATTGTTTGGTTGTCTTAGTGTTGTCAGGTGTATGAAGACAGAGGAGAATCTGTAAAGAATAAGCCAGACTATTTGGTGAATGTATAGCCAAAGGAAAAGTGAACCGTATCCAGAGAGCAGGATCGCCCTGCAGTACTCTCTGGCCAGTCAAAAAACCCCATAACTCTCTAGGGGTCGTACACTCAAAACAAAACTGGGTAATTATTATTAAGAACTATTCAAAGTAACCTCTTACTTCGATTCTTTAAAAGGGATATGAGAGAGTACTGTAACAGACACTAGTGATCGAAATAATACACTCTTTAAAAAAATAAATATTTTCTCTAAAAAATCACAACACTTTGAAAGAATTTACATAAAAAAATAAATCGCTTGAAACATTAAGTCTGGGCAAAACTTAGATTAAGACACACACACACAAAATGTTTACACTCTGAAAATTATATAATCACTGGAAAATAAATTTTATACCAATATTTAGTCTTGATAACTATTGGAAATAGATAACCTTTAACACTCTAAGGATTAATCTCTAAAAGAAATTATATAAAGTAATTGATAAACTTACTAGTTTTAGCTCACACGAAGTAAAGCCAAAATAAATTCACTTCACGTATCTTACTTGGACAGGGCCAGATAGAAAAATCTATATAACACCGGCACGCATAATGACACAATATATTCTATATCAATTAACACTTTGAAAGACTTCACAATGAAAAACAAAACACTCGAAATATTAAGTCTGAACAAAACTTAGATTAAGAAAAAAAGAGTATTTACACTCTGAAAATTACCTAAGCACTTGACTCGAAATATTAAATCTTTATAAACTTTAGACTAAGACAAAAGAAATAATTACACTATGAAAATTATATAATCACTTGATTTGAAATATTAAATCTGAATAAAACCTTAGACTAAGACAAAAGACATAATTACGCTCAGAAAATTATATAATCACTTGACTTGAAATATTAAATCTTTATAAACTTTAGACTAAGAGAAAAGAAAAAATTACACTATGAAAACTATATGATCACTTGATTTGAAATATTGAATCTAAATAAAACCTTAGACTAAGACATAAGAAATAATTACACTCAGAAAATTATATAATCATTTGGCTTGAAATATTAAATCTGAATAAACCTTAGACTAAGACAAAAGAATTAATTACACTCTGAAAATTATATAATCACTTGACTCGAAATATTAAATCTTTAAAAACTTTACCCTAAGACAAAAGAAATAATTACACTCTGAAAATTATATAATCACTTGACTCGAAATATTAAGTCTGCATAAAACTTTAGACTAAGACAAAAGAAATAGTTACACTTCAATGCTTAGACTCTTAAAGAACTGACATAAAGTAACTGATAAACTTACTAACTTCACATATTTACTTGCGCAGGGCCAGTTACAAAAATATACACAATACCAACACTCACCACAAGACAATTAATTCATAATCATCATTTTTGTCTTTCGCATCATTTCAACACACAATTTACTTTGGGGCACAGAATCACTTTGGAAAGGACACACTATAGGGAGGCACTTGGGAACTTTCACAGGACGGCTGCTTCTCTTCTGCTGCTATGCAGCCCTGGGGTGCCTATATATGAATTAGCTACTTCCAAAAGATTCTACGACCGAGATCTGGAAGTTGGGGGTTGACCTAAGGGCGTAAGGACTGACAAAGATTGCTTTCTCGGAAACGTACCAACGCACGGCGAGACGACTCCCTTTCTCAGCTAGCTCCTCCCAATAAAAAAACAAAAACAAGATCTAATAGTAGGGTTTTCGAGAACATTCCAACGCACCAGGCACATATAAGAATAGCGTATTTCTCGCAAACATGATGCAATACCTCATAAAAATATAAAAACATTTACATAAGCCCTTGTTCATATCTTGTATGGTCATATGACACTCTTAAACATATTACGTAAAACTTTGTGAAAAAAAATACCTGAAATAAAAAGTTAATTCTTATAAATAACGTAAATTTACATATACTGAAATGAATAAAGAATACAATGAAATTAACGACGGAAGTCTTACGTAATTTATATAATAAACTTACATATACATGAGAAGAGCTTATCTTAAGACCTGGCTATTCACCTCTTCATTGCACATATGAAAATATGAATAAAATACATTAGTAAATTATTTACTCTATACTAGACCAGCTTTGTAAATATATATATATATATATATATATATATATATATATATATATATATATATATATATATATATATATATATATATATATATTACATTATATTATGGTCCCTGGTCTGGGTACCAAAATTATACATTATATATTATGGCTGGAAAGTTGCACAACCTCCCGAGTTCCAAACTTTCCTGTGTATTTTTGCATAAATCTGTTGCACTTGAATAATACCCAGACGGCAATATGTAAAAACATTGAATATCCAAATGTCTCTTACGTACACTCAAAACAAACTGGGTAATTATTATTAAGAACTATTCAAAACAACCTCTTATTTCAATTCTTAAACTGGGATACGAGAGAGGTCTATATGAAACACTGGTGATCGAAAAGATACACACTTTTATAAATATAAATATATTCTATAAAGATTTACAACACTATGAAAGAATTTACACCAAAAGTGAATCACTCAAAATCTTATATCTGAATAAAACCTTAGACTAAGAAAAGAAAGGGATACTCAAAAAATCATATAATCACTTGACTCGAAATATTGAATCTGAACAAAGCCTTAGACCAAAGTAAGAGAATATTACACTCTGAAAATTATATAATCACTTGTTTCACTGCAAATTAGAATTAATGAAAATTAATGAAAATAGAGAACTTTCAACACTAATGATTAAACTCTTATTGAAATTTACATAAAAGTAACTTAAACTTTCGAGGTTTTAGCTCACACAAAGGTCTCGACCAGATAGCATTACAAATACACTTCACGTTTTTACATAAACCTTACAGGGCCAGTTACAAAATTTATATAATACTAGCACGTATAATAACACAATAAATTTGAAATCACTTTCAATGTTTCCGTATCTTTTTCACACACTACACACAATATATGTTGGGTATAAACTTATACACTTTGGAGATGACACACACTCCAGGTACTTGAGAGAGAGGATATGATTGGCTCTTTCATTGGGACCAGGTGGTTCTCATCTGCTGCTATGCATCCCTAGGGATATATTGACTCAAAACTAGATCATTTTAGGTCAGGGGATCTAGAAGCTTCGGGGCCGTGCCTAATGGCGTAAGGTTATCAACGGTGAGGTCTCAGTGAGATGACTCTTTCGCAGCTAGCTCCGCCCACATCCTTCCTCGAACTTTAAAAAAGATAAAATAACTCTGGGTTTTTTGAGAACCTTCCAAACATGTGGAAATATAACATTTGTGTAATTTCTCACAAACATGACACAATACCTCATGAAAACAATAAAAAATTACATTAGACTTAGTTTATACCTCGTATGGTTCGTTCAGCACACTTAATCGAGATTACATAATATATAATAACCAAATGCAAGATATGAAAAGGTAATTCTTAAAAATATCGTAAATTTACATACAGTGAGCCCTCGCTACTTCGCGGTTCGACCATCGCGGATTCACCACTTCGTGGATTTTTTTCATAACGCATGTATATACAAAAATCGAGGATTTTCCGGAAATTTCGAAAATACCGCGATGTGACCGATGGTGCGAGATTGGAGAAAGTAAGGAAAATTGAATCATGATTGATTTTCAATATAAATGAAACTTTGAGGAGCAACAAAGATATCATTTGTTAGAGAGATAGAGAGAGGTAAGGAATGGGAGGTAGTGAAAAGTAGCCCACCGAGAGAGAGAGAGAGAGAGAGAGAGAGAGAGAGAGAGAGAGAGAGAGAGAGAGAGAGAGAGAGAGAGAGAGAGAGAGAGAGAGAGAGAGAGAGAGTGTGTGTGTGTTGTTTTAAATGTAACAAACAAACAAATTTTATAGGTTATAACACATTGGTGCTTATGTAATATCAACTGTATACTGTAGACGGTTTGAATAAGTTAAGAAATGGTATAAACGATACTTTGTTAGTGTATTCATACACTCTCAAGAGCGGCAGCTAGACGTCAGCTGATCTAATCACAGCCGAAAGTAAAACAAAAAGAAGTCAACAATACTCGATTTTTAAAACACACCCGAAATTTAAAAACAAAAGTAGGCCTACATGCTTTCTTAATGTGCAATTAACTATTTAAAGAGTAGCAATTTTTTAGAATAAAATGATGTTTCCCAAAAAATAGTGGTTTGCTGATGAAATCGGATGCCGTATTTTTAGCAACGATTGAAATGGATGTAAACTCGGCATAATTTCATCGCCACGACTATAACAACAACATACTGTACTGAACTCTATAGTATTATACAGATTACTGTAATATGATAAAGTAAAATATTTGTAATAACCTATTTTATATGAAATGGGGCTATTTTTATTGTTTAAAATTTACATTTACGTACGTAAAACAACTCTCTCTCTCTCTCTCTCTCTCTCTCTCTCTCTCTCTCTCTCTCTCTCTCTCTCTCTCTCTTCTCGTAAATTGTTTTCCTGCTTTGCTACGTATGTATGATTTTATATTGATAAGGTAAATAATATTTGTAATAACATATTTTCTAAAAGCTTTTACTGTAATATCATAATTTATCACTTTCATCATGCGCGTTAAATGCCTTCGTTTGTTTACTGAGCGTACTTTATGACGCCGTCGTTTCAGGCGGCGTCATAAAGAAAAACATTTCATTTGGAAGTCCTAAGAAAAATTAAGTAAAACATTGGTAGGTAATAACAAAATCAACATACTGTACTGAATAATCAATATAATCGATGCAAAAACTAACCTATACACAGATGTGTAAATGCGTTTGTTTCTTCTTTATGATCAGAGATAAACGTAAACAAAACATTGGTTGCCATTTTTTATCGTGCTTTTTGGCGTGTTTAGGAAACGCATGATATAAAATCGCCTTTAATATTTGTGCCTGTTTTAGTTTAGGGTACTGTAGTACATGCATTAAGTGTTCTGTACATTAAAGGGTAGTTTGTTAACAGTACTACGTACAAGGGAAGGTTTTAAAAGTCTGAATATACATGTTAAATAAATAGGTAAATATGGTGACACTACTTCGCGGATTTTCACCTATCGCGGTCGGGTCTGGAACCTATCTACCGCGATAAACGAGGGTTCACTGTACACTGATTTGAATTGAAAAAAAAAAATTGAATGATGAAAGTCTTACACAATTTACCTACAATTATTTAAAACTACAAGAGAGGAACTTGCCTTATGAGCTGGCTATATAACTCTTAAATACACAAATGAAATACATGAATAGAATATCTACTCCACACTAGACCAGCTTCGTAATGATATATATATATATATATATATCTATCTATCTATATATATATATATATATATATATATATATATATATATATATATATATATATATATATATATATATATATATATATATATATATATATATATATATATAATATATATATATATATATATATATATATATATATATATATATATATATATATATATATATATATATGACCCAATCTAGGTCGTATTAAGGGGGTCACACTTCACATCTTGGGGGAACAAAGATAGAGGAAATCCATTCTATGGTTAACACAATTTGAGAGGGAAGGTCATGCACTAATGAGAGTCGAATTGTTGATTTAACACCTGCTGTATTATCTTGGTTTACAAGGGCGCCCTTTAACTATAATTACGTTACGTTACTAAGAAAAAGCCCTCCGAAAAATGGTACTCGGTCGGCACACATCGTCGCACCTGGCACTCTCAGTAGACCTCCTATGGGGTTCTTTACCCAAGCGCCCATACATGGCCTCCTATGCCTGATCAATGATTGGTTGTTTTGACCCGAAAGTCTCATATCAACCAATCGGAAGAGGTTTAGGTGACGTCAAGCCAAAGCTAAAATGTAACCGTCATTTTCAAAGTGCCACCCAAGCCACATCGTAACCGTCTTCTCTAACAAAGAAGAAAAATCTGTTGACACTCACTCATCCCAATCAGTAACAACCTGACTGTGATTAGCTCATCACTCCCTTCCCAAATTTTACGTCCCGTAAAATTCACACTTATCAGATTTGTTTCTTAAAACAATTTTTTTTTCTCTCTCTCTTTTTTTTATGAAACTTTCTAATCATTGTTTTTTTTTTTTTTTTTTTTTTTTGTTCTCAACAGAACACAAGCTTTCTTTTTCTACTAGAGGTTACCGCTGAGTACCACCCTCTTCGGGAGCATGCAAATATTAAAATTAAATACCTAAATCAAAATCAGAGGGCCGGTTGGCGTGTTACAATTGCAAGTTACACAAAGACGAATATCACGCCCACAATAGATCATACAGAAACACAAAAGCAGGTTTTAATACATCATCACCGAAATTTGGAGCACAAAATCAGAAAAATAATAATGTTTCAAATGCAATAAAATTTCATAAGGACCAACAAATCATCATACACACAAAATAAAGAAAATGATAAAATTAAGAGAAATCAAAATGAATAACTTACAATCCCAACACTCTTTGATACATTTACCATTATAAGAAAACCATTTCTAACACATCCGTGACCCTGCAATAAGGAGCAGACTCAAACAGTGAATAATAAAAAGAAAAACACTTATCAATGACCGAGTAATATTATTTCTCCTGAAAAACAAAAACATAAGTAATGATGTTCAATTTTCAACCCATGATTAGCAATTACCTGTAATAGCACTGAAAACCTCCACAGAGACAAATGAAAATTTTTTTCAAATACAGTACAACAAAATGTAAAAACACACATAAAACATTGGTAATAGCAAAATTGGTATCAACATACAATAACGAAATTTGAATTAATTTCAACACAAACACAAACGCAACTGAAATGTCTCAGTACGATGAATGACATGCTCGTGATATGCTTAGAACAAAACCAAAAAAAAAAAAACGAAACAAAATTTAATTCATCTTTTCACAAAACACTCGGAATGAACATACATAAAGGAAACCTGATTTTTATGACCTCAATCACCTCGTGCTAGACATTATATCAAGACCCATGTCCTCTCGCACTCTCTCGTGCTCGAAATACGGCACGGACACACGCTGGTGTCTCCTCCTCACCTTCCTACCTGTCCCCTGGGGGAATGGACCTTTGACGTCCATATGCACTCCATTAAACTTAAAAGGTACTACCGACCATGTTCTGGCCCTTGGTACCACATGCTTGTGGTTACTCATTGAGTTACACACATGACACTTATTGATAAACCTAATTATTTAAAAATACTGGCAATCTTGCCTTCCTTAGGGACCTTTCTATACCCACATGCCACGCATAAGGTCTTACATCAATTACACAGATGACTTTCTCTACCAAAGGTGAAGGAAAAACAACGCTAGATCAAATTCCGTCTTCAATGAAGAACACACCCTTCCACCTGCGCAAAAAATCCGGGAAATTTGATCTCCTACCTCACCCATACACTCATTCGCGGGACTTATTCACGGGGGCATGTACTCTCTCTCTCTCTCTCTCTCTCTCTCTCTCTCTCTCTCTCTCTCTCTCTCTCTCCATAGTTGTCAAGATCTTCCCGTTTTCTATGCACTCCATCCACAGGTCTACTTGAGCCTAATTATTCTCTCGTTCTTGTTCCTTCTGCTTCCGTAGAGTTATTACATCCGTTCTTCGTCGTAGGATCACTGAGCCCGTGTGTGGGCTCTGGCCGTGTTCCGCACCATACACTCCTACGTTTTGCTGGCATCCGTAACGAGGGGTTCATCACCCTCGTTACACACATGATTCCACTTCTATTCCAAGACGGGAATAGCATTCCGACTTCCATGATCGGGAGCGGTGGAGAGGGGTTGCTGCTCCACCCCTCCTCCTCCTTATGCACTCCCTGGGAAGATTCACTGCCACTTGCTGGCAAGGGGATATCCCTTACTGCTCAGTGGGGGACCGTCTGGCTCCCCTCCCCCACACTCTGGGGCAAAGATGGCTGGCTGACTCCTTGGCACTCCCGTCCCCAGTCCTTGCGGTCTGACGGACGGCCCGAGGGACCGTTGGTCTCCTTCCTGCGTCGTCTTCCCCTTCCTGCGTCGTCTTCCCCTCCCTGCGTCGTCTTCTCCTCCCTGCGTCGTCTTCTCCTCCCTCTCGTTGGTACAGGGGAAACATGATTTCTTCTGCCGACGCTGTTTTCTTTTTAAACAGCTTTCAGATGGTGATTTGTGGCCTGACATCTATATCACTACCGCTGGTCATCGTAGGGGCATAGAGCCCGTAGGTGGCCATCTGTTAATAACACCCCACAGTTCCAACAACCGCCAGTCGCCACATTCCTACCTCTCTAACCTCTGCCTCTTCGAGGTTCTCTTCTAAAAACATCCCATCCTGGGAAGGTTGTCGATGTCGGTTGGGTGCCAGGCTGCCTCGATGGTTGTGTGGCTGCTATCATGTGCGTTGAGAAAACGTTCACCAAGTACCAGGCATACACGAGCTACACTTCATTTCACCCCTCTCTCTCTCCGTCACCTCCACTCGACGTCGAACTTCTCGTGTTAACCATTGTCACTAATCTCTTTTGTTTCCACTTTTTCAAAAATCTCACGTCGCTAAAATCACTTAGCACAGACGTTAATCGTTAATATTATTATTATTACTCCACAACACCTGACACCATTTAATATGACCTAATCTAGGTCGTATTAAGGGGGTTCACACTTCACATCTTGGGGGAACAAAGATAGAGAAAATCCATTCTATGGTTAACACAATTTGAGAGGGAAGGTCATGCACTAATGAGAGTCGAATGGTTGATTTAACACCTGCTGTATTATCTTGGGTTTACAAGGGGGCCCTTTAACTATAATTACGTTACGTTACTAAGAAAAAGCCCTCAGAAAAATGGTACTCGGTCGGCACACATCATCGCACCTGGTACTCTCAGTAGACCTCCAAAACCAGACTGACGTCCTATGGGGTTTTTTACCCAAGCGCCCATACATGGCCTCCTATGCCTGATCAATGATTAGTTGTTTTGACCCGAAAGTCTCATAACAACCAATCGGAAGAGGTTTAGGTGACGCCAAGCCAAAGCTAAAATGTAACCGTCATTTTTAAAGTGCCACCCAAGCCACATCGTAACCGTCTTCTCTAAGAAAGAAGAAAAATCTGTTGACACTCACTCATCCCAATCAGTAACAACCTGACTGTGATTAGCTCATATATATATATATATATATATATATATATATATATATATATATATATATATATATATATATATATATATATATATATATATATATATATATATATATATATATATATATATATATATATATATATATATAGTGACGACTTTATGGCCAAGGTTCAGAGAATAATAAGTTCCATAGGTCACATAGAATAATTAATGAAAGGTTTAATTTCAAAACAGAACAAAATTTAACACTTTAATAATGAAACAGTTTACATAATTACGTTAATCTCTTTCTTACCGAAATAAACCAGAAAACACTCAAACAATCCTGCACCGCACAAATAACAAAATCAATAAACTTAATATACTAAATTTCAAATATAAATCACATTACCAATTTCACTCAAGACTTATATAAAAGAACATTATTACATTACAAAAACTGAGGAATAAGAAGACAGCTACTCCAATAGGACACTTATCACAGTAGAGGACCAAGTGAGACTAACTATGCATGAAATAAGTGGTCCGAAGGAAACTGAAAAGAAGGCGGGGAAAACAGAAAGCACTCTGAAAATGGGATAACTAAAGATACAGCCAAGGATGTTAAAAACAGGTACAGGAAAGAACTGTATACATTCCCACAACAGATGAAGATTACAACTATATACAAAATTAAGATGCCAATCTGGCAGATGGGTGACACCTCCCCCTTAGAAGACGAGCCCAACAGAGTGGCTCGTAGAAAAAGAGGCCAATGAGGAGTCTGACGATACTCTAGACTGGAGAAGGAGGTATCATGTTAAGGAGGCAGTCGTGATAAGGCATCTGCCATGATGTTCTCTGTTCCCTTGATGTGGCGGATCTGCAGAGGGAACTTCTGCAGATAGATGGACCAGCGTAGTAGACGTTGGTTGTGGGACTTCATCTTGTCGAGGAAGGTCAAGGGGTTGTGGTCGGTGAAGACTAGTACCTCAGCAGCACCTAGTAAGTAGCATTCATATTTTTGCAGGGCGAGTACCAAACTAAGTGCTTCCTTCTCAATGGTGCTGTAGGACTTCTGGTGATGCTTGAACTTAGTGGAGGTGTAGCTGACTGGGTGAAGTATACCATCTGACTCTTGGAGTAGCACCCCTCCAGCTCCCGCATCGCTAGCATCTATTTGAAGGATAAAAGGCTTTTTAAAATCGGGGGATTTAAGAACAGAGTTTTTTATCAGAAACATTTTTAAGGCTTCGAAAGAGGATTGACATTCTTCATTCCAACTGAATTTAACTTTGGTACTGGTTAGGGATGTTAAAGGGGCAGCAACTGAAGAGAAGTTCTTGCAGAATCTCCTGTAGTATGAGGCTAACCCTAAGAATCTTTGTAAGGACTTTCTGGTGGTCGGAACAGGGTACTCTAGAACAGCTTCTACATTGGCAGTTTTTGGTCTAACATTACCATCCCCAACAATGTGGCCTAAGTAGGTAACAGTAGCTTTACAAAAGACAGATTTTTTAAGATTTATGGTTAATCCAGCCTCTTCTAACCTACGGAACAAACACTTGAGCCTATGCCCATGTTCTTCCCAAGTCTGTCCAATGACTACTATATCATCAAGGTAACAATAAACCCCTTCCAAATCTTAGATAATGAAGTTTACAAGGCGCTGAAAGGTAGATGGGGCGTTGGTAAGGCCAAAACGCATGACCTCATACTGAAAAAGTCCAAAGGGTGTAATGAAAGCAGATATTAACTTAGCTTTTTCAGTTAATCCTACCTGATAATAGCCCTTTAAGAGGTCTATCTTCGTTACAAACTTTGCTTGTCCTACTGAATCAATTAAATCATCAATGAGTGGCAAAGGGTAGGAATCTTTAATGGTAACATTGTTAATCTTTCTATAATCTGTACAAAATCTGTAGCTACCGTCCTCTTTTGGAACTAGGATGCAAGGTGAAGCCCATGGCGATTTACTCGGTCTTGCTAGACCATGCCGGAGAAGATATTCGACTTCCTCCTTCATTTTGCTCTTCTTCTCAGGACCCACACGATAGGACTGCTGACGAATGGGTGCTGTACCAGGAACCAGCTCGATGTCATGTAGCAGCAAATCACTTTTCCTGGGAAAATCATTAAAGAGAGTTGAATGGCTAGAGATTACATTCTTTAAGTCTTGCGACTGCCGAGAGAGGTGGTTCAGGAATAGATCCAGGTTATTTAGAACCTCAGTATTGGTTTGTGGCATGGAGGAAGCAATAAGGTCTTCCAATGAATTGTCCTCTCCTGGTGTATCTACCTTAAAATTAAGATTAACAACCGTCTCACTGGAACCATTTCCAGTTTCCCTAGAGTGATAAGCCTTAAGTAAATTAACATGAATGATCTGAGTGAGTTTTCTACGATCTGGAGTTCTGATAATGTAGGTATTATTGTTAACATTTTTTTGATGGGATAGGGCCCACAAAACTTAGCTTTAAGAGGGGAACCAGGGACAGGAAGGTAGGCTAACACAAGGTCATTAGGTTTAAATTTTCTGACTTTACAAGCTTTGTCATAGTTTCTCTTCATTAAGATCTATTGACCCCTTAATTTCTCCCCAGCAATTTTCCTAACCTGCATTAATGTGCTTTTAAGTTTATTCATATATTGTTGAATGGTTTGGCTAGACTCAGAAGGGGTGTTCAACCATTCCTCTTTAATTACTGAAAGCGGTCCTCTAACTGACCTCCCAAACAAAATCTCGTAGGGTGAAAAACCAAGGGACTCATGGGGAACTTCCCTGATAGCAAACAGAAGGAAATCAATGCCCTCATCCCACTCAAGTTGACTTTCAACACAAAATTTCCTAAGCATACTCTTGAAAGTTTGGTGCCAACGCTCAAGGGCACCCTGAGACTCTGGGTGATAGGCAGCAGACAAAGTTTGTTTAATATTTAGTTCTTTAAGTACCTGGGCAAAAAGGTCACTGGTGAAATTCGAACCTCTATCACTTTGTATTTCCTTTGGGATACCAAGATTCGTGAAAACTTTCAGTAAAGAATTAGCAATGTTCTTAGCAGAAATGTTACGAAGAGGGATGGCAATAGGATATCGGGTCGTAGGACATATTAAAGTGAGCAAGTATTTATTACCTTTCTTGGTTTTTGGTAAAGGACCAACGTTATCTATAATTATCTTACTAAAAGGTTCATCAGGGACTAAGATCGGTTGTAAAGGTGCCTTGGGTATTACCTGGTTCGGTTTTCCTGATATCTGAAATACATGACAAGTGCGAACAAATTCTGCTACATCTTTTTTTCATATTAGGCCAATAGAAAGTATTCAAAATCTTACAATAGGTCTTATGAATACCTAAATGTCCTCCATAGGCATCATGAGCTATTTCCATTACAGAATTCCTAACAGAAAGAGGCAGCACAATTTGTCGCTTTTCGCTCCATGTGTCTTCACTAGATCTCTTAGGGGAACGGTAAAACCTCATTAAGAAATCAGATTCAAAGTAAAAACATGGGGATTTGCTAATCTCACTTCTAGAAACTGCTTGGTCATGAAGCTTACTTAAAGTGTTATCGTGCTTCTGAGCTTTAATAAGGTTATCTCTACTCATAACATTTGTGCTTCAAAATTTACAGAAGTGACTTTAGATTCATCCGAACTAGATTTTTGGCTACGAGTGACAACACAGGAAGGATTTACAGAGCAATCAGGATCAGGTTCAATGTTTTCACCTACAGGTTTTTCCATTACAATGACGTTGGGAACTACCAAACGTCCTGCAAGGTCATTAGCCAATAATAAAGTTACACCTTTTACTGGAAATTCAATATCTCTTATGCCTACCAGCACATTACCCTTCTTTATAGGACAATCAAGATAAACATTAGCAAGGGGAACTTTAGATATTTGTGAAAGGTCTTTCACGAGAACATGTTCATTAGTTACGTTAGCTTCAATATTAGGAAGAGCATTTCTCAATAGTAAACTTTGCGAAGCACCTGTGTCACGAAGTATCCTGACTTTATATTTATCCCCATCAGAGTTCAAAGCTACAGTTCCATCGAAAGAAAAATCATCAAATAGATTTACATGCTTTTCAGAATGGATATGGGAGACAGGCTTAATCTGACCATCCGTTTTACCTTTAAAGTTAAGAAAAGGGTTAAATGGGTTCCGAAAAGGCAAAGAAGTTTTACATTTAGGATCTGGACAGTTTTTAATTGTGTGACCGTCTTTCTTACTATAACTACAACGAACATTAGACGCTTTTGCCATATCAGTCAGAGTTTCAGAGTTTTTAGCTGGAAATGGTTTTACATTCTGGTCGGTTCTCTTACTGTTGCCAAATTTATGTATTAAAGAGTAAGTGTCTGCTAGAGAAGCTGTCTTTAACAAGTCTTTTTCTTCCCTATCCTCTAAATACATCATAATGTTCAAAGGAAGCTTTCGTTTAAACTCTTCAAGTACAACCAAATTCTCTAATTCAGCAAAAGTATTTACTGCAGCAGATTTTACCCATTTCCTAAACTCCCTTAATTTCTCCGAAGTGAATTCTACATAGGTTTGAGTTGTGAACTTAGTTTTGTTATGAAAGGTCTGACGATATCCCTCGACAGAGATTGAAAACGCATCCAAAATTGCTTGTTTAACATTCTGGTAATCTGTCGTATTTTCGAGATGTCTACAAACTTTCGCAGCTTTCCCAGTTAATTTCGGCCTTAATAGCCAAACCCACTGATCGCGTGGCCAATCCAAATGCAAGGCAGTCTCTTCAAAAGTCTTAAAATAATCTTCAGGATTATAATCTGTGAATGTGGGAACCAATTTAATGTTTTTTGCTAAATCAAAGGGTTTCTCCTGAGCTTCCAAAAGCGAAATTTCATGTTCCTTATTCTCTCTAGAAAGCTTTGCTTTTTTCTGTTCAAATTTAAGTGCTAACGAAGATTCATAGTCCATTTTTTCTTTCTCTCTATCTAAAGCTAACTGAAGTTTAGCTTTCTCTATCTCGAATTCTAATTTAAGTTTCGACATTTGTCTCTCTGACTCTAACCTTTGAACTAACGCTAATCTTTCTGATTCTAACCTTTTCTCTTCGGCTTGTTTCTCCAACCACGCAAATTGTCTCTCCGATTCTAATTTCTGTGCTGCAAGTTTCTCGTGTTCAAGGGAAATGCGCTCATATTCTAACTGCTGCTCGTGGGCTAGTACTGCTGGTTCACGAGTTATATACTGTCTAGCTTCACTGCCTAGTTCACCCACACGCATATAATGCTCAAGAATCAAGTTGCGAATTTCATTCTTCCGCATACTACTCCTAGTTGCAATTGACAAATGACTAGCTAACTCAAGAAGCTCTAGTTTCTTAGCATTTGGGATACTAGCTAACTCAGCAGAGGGATCCGCAGCAAACTTCTGAACGTTAAATTGAGCCATGGTTAAAGTTTAAAGAAAACTTCCTTTAGTAAACAACTGAATTCCTGTTTCACAATTATAATAGGTTAACACGTTCCTGCTGCCATTCAAGTAATTGCATTACAATCCACAATACAAAATTATAATGTTAGCGATTTTATAGTTTCCCGACAAAATTAAACAAGCATTACAAGTAATACGATTATTTTAGAGTTTAAAGGGAAAAGGGACAGTCCCGATTCGAAAGCAAAAGGTAATAAAGAACACGAGGGAGTGAAAATTTTTACATTCCCGATTCAAGCTGATATGGAGGAACTAAGGAAATAACCCGTTCGTCCTAAACAAGCGTTATTTACTCCAAACAACTTGAATGACAACTTACAAAATTGAACGTCGGCACAGAGAAAAAATAAAGTAAATAAAAGGTTTAAACGATTCCTCACCTATCGTATAAACTACGCGATCCTGGTATCGTCTAACCCAGGGGAAATGACTGCACAAGTTGTAGTTGTAATTATATAAGGACAAAATATGGATAAGAGCTTCCGGATAGCTCTCGTGAGTCTCGAGGAGTCGTCGACTCGGTGAGGGCGAAAATGAAAAAAATATACTACTGCGTTGTTATTACCCAAAAGAGCAAACCGTCCATAACCAATAATACGAAAATGGTTTCACAGCGCGCACATATATATCATTAACCCTAATAACAGGTATTCAGAATGTTTACAATAAATCTTGAGTGAAACTAAAAATATTGAACACTATTTGCGGCGACAATTGTTTAACTGAATGAATCCTCAATATGGTAAAAGAGATATCTCCCGGACGGGCCCCCAATTTATGTGACGACTTTATGGCCAAGGTTCAGAGAATAATAAGTTCCATAGGTCACATAGAATAATTAATGAAAGGTTTAATTTCAAAACAGAACAAAATTTAACACTTTAATAATGAAACAGTTTACATAATTACGTTAATCTCTTTCTTACCGAAATAAACCAGAAAACACTCAAACAATCCTGCACCGCACAAATAACAAAATCAATAAACTTAATATACTAAATTTCAAATATAAATCACATTACCAATTTCACCAAGGTTCACTCAAAACTTATATAAAAGAACATTAATACATTACAAAAACTGAGGAATAAGAAGACAGCTACTCCAATAGGACACTTATCACAGTAGAGGACCAGGTGAGACTAACTATGCATGAAATAAGTGGTCCGAAGAAAACTGAAAAGAAGGCGGGGAAAACAGAAAGCACTCTGAAAACGGGATAACTAAAGATACAGCCAAGGATGTTAAAAACAGGTACAGGAAAGAACTGTATACATTCCCACAACAAATGAAGATTACAACTATATACAAAATTAAGAGGCCAATCTGGCAGATGGGTGACAATATATATATATATATATATATATATATATATATATATATATATATATATATATATATATATATATATATATATATATATATATTTTACCCAAAAACCGATAAATCGGTTGGAACTTTTGACCGGGGAAACGTCTGTCTATATCCGAACATAACTTGACAACAAAACGTTTACCCGATTGAACGGTTTAAAGAATTGATATAAAAATTTTAACCGGGTGTCGCCGGTCGCTTGCTTTTGACATTACCCATAGTCATAAAACAAAAAAATTCTGGGTAACGTACCTACAACTATAACGTTAAATAATAAAATAGCATACACGCCAACCTTTGATCACAGCACTGGCAGCATTTTTGCTTGTTCCCCGGTCGCGCTTGCCAGCGCTGTGATCAAAGGTTGGCGTGTATGCTATTTTATTATTTAACGTTATAGTTGTAGGTACGTTACCCAGAATTTTTTTGTTTTATGACTATGGGTAATGTCAAAAGCAAGCGACCGGCGACACCCGGTTAAAATTTTTATATCAATTCTTTAAACCGCTCAATCGGGTAAACGTTTTGTTGTCAAGTTATGTTCGGATATAGACAGACGTTTCCCCGGTCAAAAGTTCCAACCGATTTATCGGTTTTTGGGTAAAATATCACTCTTTTTTTACGCAAGCGTATTGATTAACTAGTTTATAGTCATATCTTCAAAATGTGAGGTCAAACATGTCTATAACTTATTATTCAGAAGCTGAGAAATAAACGTTGAAAGTTCGCTTAAAGGTGTCAGTTTGATGCCTTTTGAAACTTAAGTACGTGACTACAGCCTTCGGGATTACCGCAAAACATTCCCACATAGCCTAATACACAATTTAAAACATAATCTACAAAACCTGAGGTCGAACAGCTATCTAGCTCATTCAGAAGCTAAGATTATAGAGTTGAAACTTTGCTAAAAAGCGTCTATCCATGACTCTATATCGAACACCTGAAAGTTGACGTCATTTTTGCTATTTTTTTGCATATTTCTGACGTCATATTTCACGAACCTTATAAGATAGGGACTTGAAACTTTTAGGATCGTCTAGTTAAATTGAATAGAACTAAATCCTAGAGTTTCAAGCTTATACTATGTCCGGAAAGCACTTTCCTGAAAACCCGGTATTTCTGGTTTACGTAATCGTATATAACAGCACTGGCAGCATTTTTGCTTGTTCCCCGGTCGCGCTTGCCAGCGCTGTGATATATATATATATATATATATATATATATATATATATATATATATATATATATATATATATATATATATATATATATATATATATATATATGTACAGTATTACCTTCATATACAAGTGCTCCAAAATACGAGGTGGCATCAAAGCAAAATATTCATTCAGTCTATATGTAGATAATCATTGTAGTTTTATCAATAGATTAGAGTGAATTTTGTTACTGCATTTTCTATCTTTGCTGTCATACGTAAGGGTAATTCTGACCCAAAACAATATATAAACACACATACGCACACACACACACACACACGCATATATATATATATATATATATATATATATATATATATATATATATATATATATATATATATATATATATATATATATATATATATATATCCTTACAAAGCTGGTCCAGCGTCGAGTACATATTTTATTTATGTATTTCATTTGTTTATTTAAGAGGTGAGGTATATAGCCACTTCATAAGGTGAGTTCCTCTCTTGTAGGTTCAAGTAATTGTATGTAGATTGAATAAGACTTTTGCCATTCATTTTGTTGTATTCTTTCTTCAAGTAATTGTATGTAATTTTAAGTTATTTTTAAGAATTAACTTTTAATATCACATATTTTGTTACAAAGTCTTATGTAAACTACCTAAGTATGCTGTACAAACCATATGAGGTTTGAAAATAATGGCTCACGTCATGTTTACGATGTATTACATCATGTTTATATTCCCTCATGTTCTAAATGTTCTTGAAAACTCCAGAGTTAGTTTTATCTTTTATCTTTAATGTTTCGAGGAGGTGGGTGAGTGGTGTTAGCTGAAGGAGGGTTACCTTGCAAGCAAGGTTTGATCCCCTGTTCTAGTTGTCTCGTTGGTAACCGTATGCAGCTATGCCTTGCCCTAATGCCACTAGAAGAATCTATTTAGAATTATTTAGAATAAGTGAGTCCATGTATATGTGCCCTTAGAAAATCGTAAGCAGCAGAAGAGATCCCGCTGTCCCTGGGAAAAAGCCAACATCCTCTCTCCTCAAGTGCCTCGAGTGTATACCCTCTCCATATCGTGTGTAGTGTGTTTAAATATTAATGAAACTTTGATTTCAAATGTATTGTGTTCTTGTACGTGCTGGTGTTATATAAATTTTTGTAACTGGCGCTGTGAAATTTAGTTTAAAACAGTGAAGTGTATGAGCTAAACCACGTAAGTGTATCAGTTACTTTTATGTAAATTTCAATAAAAGTTTAAACATTAGAGTCTTAAAGGTTAACTATTGTCATTAATTGTCAAAATTAAATATTGTTATGAATTAATTTCCAGTGAGTGTATGATTTTCATAAGTATCTTTTTCTTGTCTTAGTGTAAGGTTTTGTTCAGATTTATTATTTCAAGTGATTCATTTTGGCGATAATTTTTTGTATTAATGTTGTAATTCTTTTTTGTAGAACATAATAATTTTTGTAAAATTGTATTATTTCGATCACCAATACTTCTTATAGATCTTGCTCGTATCCCTGACTAAGAACTGAAGTAAGAGGTTGTTTCGAATAGTTCTTTATGATTAATTACCCAGTTTTGTTGTAAGTGTACGTAAGAAACCTTTGGATATTCAGTGTTTTTATATATTGCTGCCTGGGATTTATATAATTTCCTCAGAGCTTACTAATTTTCAAGTGTAACCGACTTATGTAAAAATAAACAGGTATGTTTGGAACTCGGGAGGTTATGTAATATGACAGCCGTAACATAATAATATGTGTATATATATATATATATATATATATATATATATATATATATATATATATATATATATATATATGTGTGTGTATACATATATATATATATATATATATATATATATATATATATATATATATATATATATATATATGTGTATATATGTATATGTGTTATTGTATTAATGAATATGAAATGTATATGTATATGAATACGCACACACACACACACATATATATATATATATAATTTTATATATATATATAAATATATATATATGTTTATATATATATATATATATAGAAAATTATATATATATATATATATATATATATATATAT
Source organism: Palaemon carinicauda (assembly GCF_036898095.1). Classification (NCBI taxonomy): domain Eukaryota; kingdom Metazoa; phylum Arthropoda; class Malacostraca; order Decapoda; family Palaemonidae; genus Palaemon; species Palaemon carinicauda. The sequence continues at coordinate 42,786,643 of NC_090759.1, forward strand.
ATATATATATATATATATATATATATATATATATATATATATATATATATATATATACACACACACACACACACATATATATATATATATATATATATATATATATATATATATATATATATATATATATATATATATATATATGTGTGTGTGTGTGTGTGCGTGTTTGTGTGCGTATTCATATACATATACATTTCATATTCATTAATACAATAACACATTCATATCGTCACAAGAGAGAGAGAGAGAGAGAGAGAGAGAGAGAGAGAGAGAGAGAGAGAGAGAGAGAGAGAGAGGGGATGTGTGCTATTGGAGTAACATACAGGTAATTTGAAATGTTATCTGTTTCAGAATTGTTAGAAAGATTGGCATATCCAAGATGGAAAAATTCACCCTTTTTCTGCTGATGCCAGGAGTTGCTTTGGGTAAGGAGAGGTTTTATTTTCCCTTTATATTTACCAAAGGAAGCTTGTTTATATCCTAGAGATTGTGGGATAGAGAACGTATTGTATACCCTGCTTTCACATTGATGAACACATTAGAAATTTACTATAATCAGCATCATAAGAAGATATTTTACCATCAATCAAGGAATTTCTAATTCATTCAACAGTTGGTTATTTTGTAGTGAGATTTTGTTTCTGACAGGTTCTACGGGAAATCACCAATTTCATTGAAAAAATCAAGCAGGGCCTACCCAAAGCTTACTAAATACCTGAATATATACCAATTATTCTTGCTTCACTTGTTGCAGATGGGGCAACTATTTTGATCTTATGTTAAAGCCATTGTATTCCTCAGGTATCCTCAAGCAAAAATGTCTTCTTTCCTTGTCGTTTACGTATCTAGATATTTTATCCAATTCATTATTAATAGTCATAATTATGCAAATCATTACATTACTGATGATGATAATGATAATGACAATAACAATGACAATAACAATCGTATTATCAACAATGATGTTAATCTTCAAATAGATTTAATTTTCCTATGTATGTATGTATGTATGTATGTATGTATGTATGTATGTATGTATGTATGTGTAAGACTCAATGAAATACGCGATGTTTATATGTAAAAATATGACAAATGAAATGAGAGTTTTAACTTGTTTTACTTTCTATATACAGGTAACGTGATGCTCAGATGCAATAAAAAAATAAACACTATTTGAATCCTGACATTTTTTCCATTTTTCTATTGAAGACGATGTCTACCAGAGGACTAATTCAATGATAAAGATTCTTACATTACATATGGTACAGAGGGAGTACGAATATACATTTTTAGAACAAATTATCCAAAATATATGGCTACCCTCATCAAAACGTCTATGTCGTGGGCTGAAACACACCATCATCTCCTCCTACGCCTATTGACGGAAAGGCCCTTGGTGAGATTTCGCCAGTCGTCTCTCTCTTGAGCTTTTCCAGTACTTCCCCATTCATTATGTCCTACTTCGTGCTTCGTAGTCCTCAGTCATGTAAGCCTGGGTCTTCCAACTCTTCTAGTGTCTTGTGGAACCCAGCTGAACATTTGAAGAACTAATCTCTTTTGGGGAGTGCGAAGAGTATGCCCAAACCATCTCCATCTACCCCTCATTATGATCTCATCCACATATGGTACTCGAGTAATCTTTCTTATAGTTTAATTTCTAATCCTGTCCTGCCATTCAACTCCCAATATTCTTCTGAGGGATTTGTTCTCAAATCTACTAAATATGTTGGAGATTGTTTCAATGCCATTCCATGACTCATGATCATAGGGTAACACCGTTCTCACTAAGCTGATATATAGTCTGATTTTTATATGTAATTTCAGGCAATTTGATTTCTAGATTTTACTTAACCTAGCCATTGTCTGAACTGCTTTTTTTTCAATCTTTTACTAAACTCTAATTCTAAAGACCCTGTATTGGAGATCATAGTTCTTAAATACTTAAATGATTTGACCTCATTAATCCTTTTTCCTTCCAGTGATATTTCATCTTCCATTGCATACTATGTTCTCATCATCTGTCTTTCTTCTTTTTATCTTCAGCCCAACCTCGTGTGATATTTCATGCATTCTGGTAACAAGCATTGCAAATCCTGTAGGGTTCTACTAACAAGGATAACATCATCAGCATACTCTAGGTCTGCTAAATTCCTTTCACCAATCCAGTCTAATCCTTCTCCACCATCTCTGACTGTTCTACGCATTACAAAATCCATGAGGAGGATAATCAACATGGGTGACAGACCATTTCCTTGGAGTACTCCGCTGTTCACTAGAAATTCAGTTGAGAACACTCCACTAACATTAACTTTGCACTTGCTATGCTCATGAACAGACTTAATCAAATTTACATGCTTAAGAGGAATTCCATAATAATGCAGGAATCTCCACGAACTTAGCCGGTGCACACTATCATAGGCTTTTTCATTGTCCACAAATGCCATCAAAATGGGATTTCTATATTCTACGCATTGCTGTACAGCATGTCTCAAAATGAAAATTTGGTCAGTGCAATTTCTACCTTTTCTAAATCCTGCTTTTTCATCTCTCAGCTTTTCATCAATCTTTTTCTCTAGTCTCTTTAGAATGAGCATACTATATATTTTCATAACAACTGGCGTAGGTTTTATACCTCTGTAATTATTGCCATTAATAAGGTCTTTTTATGCTATTTTCACCAACACTCCTAACTCCCATTCATCAGGTTTGGCCTCTTCATGCCACATTCTACAAAATAATCTTGTAAGTAGTCTGATAGTCACTTCATGTTCGGCCAGTATCACCTCGGCAGTTATTCCATCGTATCCAGTGGTTTCCATCTCTTTAGTTTTTTTGAGGATAGCTTCGACTTAAAACACACTGAATTCATTCATGGGCACATCAAGGTCTTAATCAGCTTTAGGTATATCAATAAAATTATTCCATTCATATCTCCTATTCATTACCCCACTATAGTGTTCCATCTAACGTTGTCTTTCTTCATCTTCTGTTGGTATCACAGAACCATCTCTCTTTTTGATAGATATATGCTTCTTCTGCTTTGGCCCAGTCGAGATTTCATTAATAATTCAATGAACAATTCTTACACCATAGCCACTTCCTGAATTCATAGCTTTGTCAGCCTCATCTGCTTTACTGTTTAAATATTCTCTCCAGCCGTTCATGGCTTTCCTTTTGACCTAACTGTCAATACTGGAATACTTAGCTTGCTCTGCCTTTTAATTTTCATTACTTCCTCGAAAACTTTCAATAATCCATCTCTGTCTTTGTCTCCTTTTTATAGTATCCCAAGTATCATTTGACATCCACGGCTTTCTCCTTGTAACTGCGTGTCTCAAGACTTCACTACTAACTGAGTTATATAAGTTCTTAATATCACACCCTTCTTCATTAATTGTCTGTTCTTCATCTCTTGCAGTTTCTAAGACTGCAAATCTATTTTTACATTCAATTGCTAATGTTTCTCTGTGCTCTTCTTCTAAAAGCTTAGTTGTATCAAACCTAGGTATTCTATCCATCTTTCTGTTTGGTGCTTTCAGTTTTAATTTCCGTGTGGCAATCAGGAGCTGGTAATCACTACCAATATCAGCACCTCCATAGGTTCTTACATTTCTCAGAGTCCTCCTTCTCTCTTTATTAAGGACAATGTGATCTATCAACTTTTTGTAAATGACACATGGTGAAGTCCATATATACTTGTGGATGTTTTGTGTTGAAAAAAGTACCTCCAATGACAGGATTGTTTGCTGAGTAGAAACTTATGAAATTTAATTTGCAACTTCGCCAAGACCCTCGACACCCATCACATTCTATATCCCTTGATTATTTCTTCCAACTTTAGCATTGAAGTCACCAATCACAATTTTCATCTCTCTCAGGGATCTCAACTATTACCCTCTGCAGTTCTTCACGACATTCATCTTTCCTTTCTTCAGGGGAATCATATGTTGGGGCATAGCATAATACAATGCTCATATTGCACTGCTTTGATTTGAACTTTGCTGGTAACAATCTACTATTTACAGCTCTCCACTCGTTTAATGCCTTTTCTGCTCTTGGTGTCATCATCAATTCTACCCCTTCTCTTCCAGCTCCATCTGATCTTCCTGAGTAGATACATATATTGCCCTGGTCTAAAGTTTCCTTACAAATCCCCTTGTAACGTGTTTCACTTAGGTCCAAGATATATTTCATAAATTCACTCTTCACTTGTTGTATCTTCCTAATCTGATTCATGGTTCTAACATCTCAATTACCTGTTTTCAATTTTTCTTTAGTATTTTAAACCGGGAGATTCTTAGCACCCTGCTATACCTGTGACTAGGGGCCATTCTGTCATCTTCTCTTTCCATGACTGACGAAATCCAAAGAGGATTCATTGGCTAGATACATCAAAGGATAGTCAGTTTCTTGTGATGCGCAGTTCCTATCTTACTAAGGCAAGTAACTCCTGCTGGTCCATATCAATTGTGGTAAGATCAACCGCCAGGCATCAGGAGTAAAAGCCGAAGAGACAGTTTGTCCATTGCCTAAAACTTAATCCATCACCCTGCTGCCAGTGACTTCATCGAAATTTAGGGGGGCATTTCCTTCACACCCAAATCTCTCAATACTCCGCCAAGAATTTGTGTATAAATATTTTAAAGTGTAACAGATTTAATGCAAAAGGAAACAAGTGAGTTTGAAATTCGAAAGGTTGATTAACTTGCCAGTCGTAGTATATATTATATTATATGTCTTGTTCCCAGTCACGAGCCATAGTATATAATATATTTTTTTTTGGTGCCCAGATCCGGGAGCCATAATAGTATAATATATTTTTGGTGCTTAGATCTTGGATTTATAATTGTATATAATATATATATATATATATATATATATATATATATATATATATATATGTGTGTGTGTGTATATATAAACATATATATATGTATAAATACATATATATATATATATATATATATATATATATATATATATATACATATAAATATGTATATACACATATAAATATGTATATACATATATATATATATATATATATATATATATATATATATGTATATATATATATATGTATGTATATATATGTATATATATGTATATATATATATATATATATATATATATATATATGTACTTATATATTATATGGTGATATCTCCCGGGTTTGGGCACCAAAAATATATTATATTAGTAAGGCTCGTGTCTTGGAACCAAACATATATGATATATATTATGACTGGCAAGCGATACAACCTCTCAAATTCCAAACTCACATGTTTGCTTTTATATTAAGTCTGTTAAACTTAGAATATTAATACACGAACTCTGACACAGTTAAATAACTCCCGAACAGTAATATATAAAACACTGAATATCCAAAGGTCTCTTAAATGCACTCAAAACTAAACTGGGTAATTATTATTGCAAATATTCAAATAACTCTAACTTTGTTTTATGAACATGATACGAGCGAATATGCATTAAACACTGATGATTGAAACAATACACTCTTCACAGAAATAAATATTTTCTATATAAATTACAACACTTTGAAAGAATTTACATAAAACAAATAAATCACTCGAAATATTAAGTGTGAATAAAACTTAGGTTAGGACAAAAATGTTATAATCTGAAAACATATAACAATTCAACTTTTGATATTAAATCTGAATAAACCTTAGACTAAGACAAAAGAAATACTTATGAAAATTACATAATTACTTGTTTCACTTTAAATTGAATCTGAATACAATATTTAAGTTTTACACTTAATGAAAATAGATAACCATATCACAATACAAGAACCCACCACCATCCTACAGGGCCATTTACGAAAACTCTAGGAGAATTTTTATAAGTTCCCACTATGATTATAAAAGCTCGTCACAGGAAAACTTCAATATTTCACTGAACACTTTTAAAACAATACACTGAGCTGCATGCAAAAGTGAGAGAGAGGTGGAGAGGGCTGTGTCTTAACCCTGGATAGGTACGGTGGGTCGTTTGCGACCCCGAGCGTAAAAAAAAAACAGGTTTTTCTCACGTGACTCACCCCCGTGACTGAATTTGTGGGTGATCGACCTGCAGGAGGTGTCTCCCCTACACGCTCTAGTAGTGTCCAGATGTGCATTGCTGTAGCTGTACTCCTTCCCCGATTTCTGAGACGCGTCGGGGTCGTTCGCGTCCGAGTTTACCCTTCTAGGGTAGTTTGCATAATTATCAAAGTTATTACGTATTATGAAATTGTCGTAGAATGGTGCAACTTGTATAGGTTATCAGTTGTGGAAAGTCTTGGTGGATTGTTTGGCTACCATGTGCATGTTTTTTTTTTTTGTTAAAATGTCGTTCATCACCACGAGGACCATTTTACCGCGAGTGCCCCTTTTTCATTTTTTTTCATTTTTTTGCCAAGTCATTTTTCCGTAAGATATTGCCAAATAGTGTCGTAAAACTTTTGCTTGTTTAGTGTTGGAAAGTGTGTCTAGATGATCTGGCTACCCATGCATGACTTTGTTTTTGTCAGATACGACGTAGTTATTGGTATATTGGGTATTTAACTGCGGTTACCAATTTCTGTTTTTTTTTCAATATTTGTAAAAATTACTACGTAGTAAGGAATTGCCGTATATTATTCATTTTTTTTTCATGTTTATGTGTTAGAAAGTGTGCCTTGATGGTTGGGCTAACACGTGCATGTCTTTTTTTTTATCTGAGATGTCGTATATTAGAATGTCGGGCATTTTACCGCGAGTGTCCCTTTTTCCTTTTTTTTCATTTTTTTGCCAAGTCATTTTTCCGTAAGATATTGCGAAATAGTGTCGTAAAACTTTTGCTTTTTTAGTGTTGGAAAGTGTGTCTAGATGATCTGGCTACCCATGCGTGATTTTGTTTTTGTCAGATACGACGTAGTTATTGGTATATTGGGTATTTAACTGCGGTTGCCAATTTCTGTTTTTTTTTCAATATTTGTAAAAATTTACTACGTAGTAAGGAATTGCCGTATATTATTGATTTTTTTTCATGTTTATGTGTTAGAAAGTGTGCCTTGATGGTTGGGCTAACACGTGCATGTCTTTTTTTTTATCTGAGATGCCGTATATTAGAATGTTGGGCATTTTTCCGCGAGTGCCCCTTATTATTTGTTTTGCATTTTTTTGCTTAGTCATGTTACCGTAAGGAATTGGCAAGTAGTGTCGCAAAACTTATATTTTTATAGTGTTGGAAAGTGTTTTTAGATGATCTGGCTACCCATGCCTATTTTTTTTTAGCCAGATATGGCGTATATATAAGTATGTGTTCGATTTTCCTGTGATTGCCATTTTTTCGTTTTTTCCCATTTCTTTCAAAATTACTACGTACTAAGGAACTATCACAGAGTAATATTTCATTTATATGTTTATTTGTCGGAAAATATGCCTTGATGGTTTGCCTAGCACGTGGCTGAAATTTTTTTTTTCTGAAATGCCGTATATTAGAATGGCCATTTTTCCACGAGTGCCCCTTTTTATTTGTTTTGCATTTTTTTGCTTAGTCATGTTACCGTAAGGAATTGGCAAGTAGTGTCGCAAAACTTATAATTTTATAGTGTTGGAAAGTGTTTCTAGATGATCTGGCTACCCATGCCTATCTTCTTTTTTTAGCCAGATATGGCGTATATATAGGTATGTGTTCGATTTTCCTGTGATTGCCATTTTTTCGTTTTTTCCCATTTCTTTCAAAATTACTACGTACTAAGGAACTATCACAGAGTAATTATTCATTTAGATGTTTATTTGTCGGAAAATGTGCCTTGATGGTTTGACTAGCACGTGGCTGAATTTTTTTTTTCTGAAATGCCGTATATTAGAATGTTAGCCATTTTTCCTCGAGTGCCCCTTTTTATTTGTTTTGCATTTTTTTGCTTAGTCATGTTACCGTAAGGAATTGGCAAGTAGTGTCGCAAAACTTATATTTTTATAGTGTTGGAAAGTGTTTCTAGATGATCTGGCTACCCATGCCTATCTTTTTTTTAGCCAGATATGGCGTATATATAGGTATGTGTTCGATTTTCCGGTGATTGCCATTTTTTCGTTTTTTCCCAATTCTTTCAAAATTACTACGTACTAAAGAACTATCACAGAGTAATGATTCCTCTAGATGTTTATTTGTCGGAAAATTTTGTTTACTTTTTTTTTGATTGAATATCATCAAATTTTTTTAGCTAAAATATTGTTTTACATTTTTTTTTTCGATTTTATTTCCCTTCAAAAAAAATTTTTTGGGTCAGAATTTTAATTTTATATTCGTAAAATAATCGACAATTATCCAGCAACCCACCATACAATTTTTATGCATATCCAATAATAATTAGATTAGTAAATAACACCTTGAAATTGACATACCGTTCCTACATTTCAAGTGGCAGATTAGGGAGTCTGAGTCAGTGTGGTTGGCGGCCATTTTGTGGACATATCCGAAGCGTAAGCTGCCCTATCTATATATATTCTTGTTCCCTATAGAATTTGTGATATTTTGGTATATTTTTACCTGCATAAATATCATATTATATATTAAATATATGTATTTTTTTACGGAATTTCTAAGTACTCAAAAAATTACCTTTAGATATGGCCCCTGATATAAATGTAATTTACAAAATAATGAAGATTTTTTTACATATTTCTATTTTAGGATAACATATGTTTATTCCCTAAAAAAATTAGCCACTTCCTATTTCATTTGGGTACCCAAAAAAATTCATGAAATTTGGACAAATTTTTTTGGCCAAAAAAAGTTACCCTTTTTTTCTCATTTCAGATCTTCACCTCCATGGGTCTGACTTCATCCAAAATACATCAAGATGTGTCCTAAACATTCAAGAATCAATTCCTAAAAGGATTTGTGTATATATGTATAAACTTTTTTTTTATGAATTTTTATGTCAGGTCTTTTTTTTTTTCTACCTAATTTTTTAAAATATTTATAATAAATAGTTTTTCTGCAGATGAGTAGTATTTATCTATACAGTTGTTTTAAGCATTCATTGAAGTTTTTTTTGGCAAAAGAAAAAAGGAGGTTACTGCAAAAACTGATTTTTCAAGAATTTTTTTTGGCGTCGGGGTCGTTCGCGTCCGAGTATACCCTTAAAGGGGTGTCCGAGGACCGTACCTATCCAGGGTTAAGGCTGGAATTCTCTATCTAATCTATGCAACCCTGGGGTCGCCTATATATATGAATCTTATCTAGTTCCAGAATGTTCCAGGAGAGCGAGTTCTGGAAGTATGGGGGATGGGTTAAGGCTTCACCAAGTATTGCTCTCTGAAACGCTTACTCACGCAACTTGGAGATGAATCCTGGGTTTCTTGGGTAACTATTACACACAACGAGGCTACTCTCTGTCAGCTAGCTCCGCCCAACCATTGTCCCCGAAATAAAAAAAAGATAATTCTTATCACTTTTTTTGCGAATTTTCCAAAGCACATTGCATATTGCGTATTCTCTCAAAAAAATGACGCAATACCTCATAGGAATATAAAAAAAAACATCACATAGGCTGTGGCGGGATGCACACAAAAGCAACCCCCACACACTTGATTACTCTAACAGACAATTGCCTCCTCAACACAAACTTTCCCCTTACGTTATCATAAACTGGACTCTTAGACTGAAGGGAAACAAAAACAAAACATAATCTTACAACTCTATTTCCTTACAATTATGACAACCGCTTAATACTAAATTCCTTCATCCAAATATCGGTTATTATCAATCCTTAATACTAAAATCCTTAAATTAAAATAATCACTTAACCCTAAATCAACAACAATTAAACTTATTGGTATATTGAAAACAAATAAATCAATACATGTAACATTCAATTAAGCCCATACTCGATATAAAATACATTTACAAAACCTGACACTGACACATTTCACAAAAAGATCACAATGCACTTAAAACTATAATAATAATTACAGCAAAGCTTTTAGAGCATATATATACTGTATGTATTACTGTGTGTGGACACCGTCGTCCATACAAGGCCCACTGCCACAACTTATTGGCAAACGGTAGTACCCAGAGTCAAACTCTACCACACTCACTTCCTATTCCGGGGCCAATTAATTAGTCATCGTCATCATCATAATCTTTATCATCAGTAATCAACCGGAAACTCCTTCAGACGGGCTGGGTCATTATGGCATCAATATCAATCAAATCATTAAGAGCAAGCAAATCATATTCATAATTGTAATTTGGGTTAGCAACAATTGGTCAATCATAGAAAATAACTTCCCAAAGGAGGAATCACGGCCTGCAAAGATAAAAAAAAAAACACTTACGAACACTCCTAGCTAACTAAACTATCGCACTATAATCCAAGATAAATATTAACTGTTCCTATCATTCACAATCATGACAAGCAAATATAAACAAATCTCTACTTACTTTTGAAATAAACAAAACACTTCCAACGCTAGTTGAAATCAATTAAATATTTAAATCCAGCGTCCACACACACCTCAAGTCGCAGTCAATCAAAAAAACGCATTCTCTCCGAAACATTTACTACTGTCCTAACCTAGCTAAGGGTAAACAAACAGCCAACAGTAATCTCACAACAAAAAATCGATAAACTAACTCTCTCTCTCTCTCTCTCTCTCTCTCTCTCTCTCTCTCTCTCTCTCTCTCTCGATTTGGCAAAAAAAAAAAATAAAATAATCCTCCACAAGGCTATTGGTCCAATTTTGTATGGTCACATAACACTCTAAACCAGTTATGTAAGACTTCGTAACAAAATAAAAAAATTAATTCTTAAGAATAACTTGAATTTAAATATACTGTATTGAATAAAGAATAGAATGAAATTAACGACGAAAGTCTTACGTATTTTACATAATAAACTTTAATCCACACAAGGAAAACTAATCTTAGGACCTGGCTAACCTCTCTTTAATGCAAAAAAAAAAAAAATTTAACAAAATCATTGATAAACTGCTGTATTTATTGTACACTAGACCACCTTCGTAAGAATATATATATATATATATATATATATATATATATATATATATATATATATATATATATATATATATGTATGTATGTATATATGATTACATACATATATATGTATGTATGTATATCTATGTATATATACAACAAAAACAACATCAAATACAGCCTTTTCTTAACCACTGAAGAACAAAGGCCTCAGACATATCCTTAGTCATGTCTAGGGTTTGGCCATTTTTATAACCTTTCTGACCACTTCGGGCTGATGGTAGGAGAATTTAGTCCGATTGCTCACAGCAAAGCAACCTAATGTGAGTGGCCTTGACCAGTACAGCTTTGCTGATCATGGCAATATACAAACCTCTTTACCACAATAAAGTATCCCCACTCAGAAAGCAATATATATATATATATATATATATATATATATATATATATATATATATATATATATATATATATATATACATATATAATTATCTCCTCCTATGCCTATTGACGCAAAGGGCTTCAGTTAGATTTTGTCAGTTGTCTCTATCTTGAGCTTTCAAATCAACGCTTCTGCACTCATCATGTACTTCACGGTTCATAGTCCACAGCCATGTAGGCCTGGGTCTTCCAACTCTTCTAGTGCATTCTGGAGTCTAAGTAAATGTTTGGGGATTTAATCTCTCTTGGGGAGTGCGAAGAGCATGACCAAACCATCTCAATCTACCCCTCACCATGATCTCATCCACATATGGCACTTTAGTAATTTCTCTTATAGTTTCATTTCTAATCCTGTCCTGCTATTTCACTGCCAATATTCTTCTGAGGGCTGTATTCTTAAATCTATAGAATCTGTTTGATGTTATTTCATTGTCTTTCCACGACTCATGACTATACAGTAACACAGACCTTACCAAACTGAGAATTTCTAAGTAATAGATCGCAAAGAGTTGTTGTTGCTGGGAACCATACTGAGTATAGGAATGTGATATCTGGTGTTCCTCAGTGTAGTGTTCTTGACCCATTACTTTTCATACTATATACTCATGATATGTGGTTTGGCCTAGAAAACAAGCGTGTTGCATGTGCAGATTAGGCTACTCTCTTTGCATCAATTCCATCCCCTGAATGTAGATCTGGGGTTGCTAAATCCCTTAATAGAGAGCTAGGTTTGATTAGTGCATAGTTCAAATTATGGGGTATGACGTTGAATCTTAACAAAACTCAAAGTATAATTGTTCGTAAGTCAAAGAGAGTGGCTTCTCAGCATCCTGATCTCATAATTAATAATGTTTCTTTAACTTTGTATGACTCTTTTAAAAATTTAGGTGTGATTCTCGACAGCAAATGTACTTTTGAGAAACACATCAGGTCTGTGTCTTTTTCAATTGCGCAAAAAAAAAAAAAAAAAAAAAAATGGCCTATTGAGAAGGTCTTTTAAAATTTTTGGTGATCAATCTATTCTGAAGAAGTGTTTCAATTTTTTCATTCTTCCTTGTTTCGAGTATTGTTCTCCTGTGTGGTCTTCAGCTGCTGATTCTCATCTTAATTTGTTGGATAGGAACTGTTTCACCAGGTCACCAAACACGCTGTGGCATCAAGTATTTTATTAGATCAGGATTCAACCTACAATACAAAAATTTGTTTCAGCCATTACATCAATGTTCAATGTTCAATCCCAAAATTCCATCCTTATGTACAATCATATAAAATTTTACACATGTCCAGTGATAACATCATTGTTTAAATATTAGTAGCTAGCACTAAATTTAATTCAATTATTTAAATATAAATAAACCCCTTAATATCACAAGCGAATGAGTACAAATTAGCACTTACATCATTTACGACATTGGTGGCCTGGGAATTCATTAAACCCAACCAATTAACCTCTTCTCGAACGGCGCTTCAGGCCTTCTATTTAACTGTAAACATTTACAAAACTTGAAATACTATATACACGTAGTAACCAATTCATAATATGTAGTAGGTTGGCCAGGGCACCAGCCGCCCGTTGAGATACTACCACTAGAGAGGTATTGGATCCTTTGACTGGCCAGACAGTAATGCATTGGATCCCTCTCTCTGGTCACGGCTTATTTTTTCTTTGCCTACACTTACACAGAATAGTTTGGCCTATTCTTTACATATTCTCGTCTTTCCTCATACACCTGACAACAATGAGATACTTAACACTTCTTCACCCAAGGGGTTAATTACTGTACTGCAATTTGTTCAGTGTACTTTCCTCTTGGTAAGGGTAGAAGAGACTCTTTAGCTGTGGTAAGCAGCTCTTCTAGGAGAAGGACACTCCAATATTAAACCACTGTTCTCTAGTCTTGGGTAGTGCCATAGCCTCTGTACCATGGTCTTCCACTGTCTTGGGTTGGAGTTCTCTTGCTTGAGGGTACACTCAGGCACACTATTCTATCTTATTTTTTTTCTTCCTCTTGTTTTTTTGAAATGGTGTGTTGGGCAGGCTTAATAGAAGGGCCATGGATGCCTGGTGGTTTATCAAGAGGTTGTCCTTTCCTTTTTCTGATTCTTTTTCTTCTCAAAACCATCCTTACTGTCCTCCCTTCAGTTGAAGTGGCTATCCTGGAGGGTATTTAGCCTTGCATGGTGTATCGGCTCCTCCATGTTGACCAGTTTTTCCGACTTTTTACTATAGTCTATGGGTATCATCAATCACTTTGTTTATAATTCTGTATGTATTGTTTTTGTTATAATTCTTGTTAATCTAGTTTATAAGTATGATGTCTCTTTTTTATTTCTATTAATTCTTATGCTGTCTGGAGACATTGAGCGAAATCCGGGACCAGTACGTCCTAGATTTCGTCAATGTTGTCTTCTGTATTGCAATATTCGTGGTCTTCATGCAAATATCCAAGACCTTACAGTTGCGTCCAGACAGTATGATATTCTTTTGTGCTCAGAAACTTTGGTTTCTAATATGAGGCACTCATCTGAGCTCCTTATAACTGGTTTTAAGAAGCCAATAATGTTGAAACGTGATGCCATCCCTAGGGCCAGGGGAATGGCGGTGTATATTAGGACCGAGTACCCTGCTTCTCATAAGTCCTGCTATCAATGTGGATGTCATGAGATTCAGGTAATAAAAGTTTGTGGCAGGCATAACAACTTTTATTTATGTTCGATCTAACGGAATCCAGACATGGATGATTCTATCTTCGATTGTCTTCTTACCATTATGGCTAAGATACAAGAAGATGATAGAAAGGCTTCTTTTGTCTTTGTTGGTGATTTTAATGCTCACCATAGGGAGTGGTTAAGTTCTATCTCTCCTACCGATCGCCATGGCTTAAGAGCTTTAGACTTTGCCTCTGAATCAGGCTGTGAGCAAATCATAAATGAAGCTACTCACAGGTCTGGTAATTGCTTGGACCTCGTATACACTGACTCCCCTGGCGTTATAACTGGTAAGGTTGGTTCTCCAGTCGGGACATCTGATCATGCCTTGATTTCATTATTAGTGAAGACTGAGCAGCCTGTCCCTGATATATCATATTCTTGTAAAATTTATATGAAATCCCAAGCAGACTGGAATGGGATTTTACATGATCTTTTGTGCTTGAATTGGTCACAATTACATAATAGTGTAGATCCTGTTGTCCCTTTGAATGAGAATCTAGTCAACATAATTGATAGGCGTATCCCTTCTCGTGTGCTAAGGTACCGAGTGAAGGACAAACCGTGGTTCAATGATGATTGTAGACGTGCTTTTTTGGAGAAGCAGGAGGCCTATCAACTTTGGAAGGGTAACAGATCAGATTTGACCTGGAACAACTATACTCAGCTTCGAGCTTTTGCTCAGAGAGTTTATGCCTCAACTGAAAAGGAGTACAATTTAACCATAAAAGAAACACTTTCTGGTACAACTCAGGAACATAAATGGTGGTCTACCCTTAAATCTGCACTCTTTGGTGTAGATGCAACAGTTCCTCCTTTACTTAAACCAGATGGCTCAGTCACTCACTGTCCAAAGGAAAAGGCAACCCTTTTGGCTGATGTTTTTGACAGTAAACAGAGTAATGAAAAACTTGAACTTCCTCATTCCTGTTTTCCTGAGGCTAAACTAACTAGTTTAGCTTTTCGATCTCGTGAGATTAAAGCTCTGTTGATGGACCTTGATGCTTATGGAGGTGTAGACCCAAATGGTATTTTTCCTTTGTTTTTTATAAAGACAGCAGATTTCTTAGCTCCAAAGTTATCTGTTATTTTGCGCAAGTTAGCAAGAAGAGGAGCTTTTAGCACTAGTTGGAGAATTGGTAATGTTACTCCTCTATGTAAATGTGTTTGTGGTAGCTCAAGTCCCACTGATTACCACCCAATTTCCATAACTCCCATATTATCTAAAGTTTTTGAACGTCTTCTGGCAAAACGTCTTAATAGGTTTGCTGAAGGTAATCATCTACTCCCTAGTTTGCAATTTGGTTTTCGTAAAGGCCTTGGAGCATGTGATGCCCTTCTTACAATCTCCAATGCTGTACAGAAATCCCTTGATTGTGGTCGGGAAGTTCGTATGATTGGCCTTGATTTTAGTGCTGCCTTTGACCGTGTTAATCATGAGGCCCTTGTTTTCAAACTGAAACAGTTGGGAGTGGGTGGGTCGTTTCTTAGCATTATTATTGATTTTTTAAGTAATAGATCTCAAAGAGTTGTTGTTGATGGGCACCATAGTGATTATAGGAATTTGATATCCGGTGTTCCACAGGGTAGTGTTCTTGGCCCATTACTTTTTATACTATATACACATGACATGTGGTTTGGCCTAGAAAACAAGCTTGTTGCATATGCAGATGATGCTACTCTCTTTGCATCAATTCCATCCCTTGAATGTAGATCTAGGGTTGGTGAATCCCTTAATAGAGATTTAGCTAGAATTAGTGCATGGTGCAAATTATGGGGTATGAAGTTGAATCCTAACAAAACTCAAAGTATGATGGTAAGTAGGTCAAGGACGGTGGTTCCTCAACATCCGGATCTCAGTATTGATAATGTTTCTTTAAATATGTATGACTCTTTCAAAATTTTAGGTGTGATTCTCGACAGTAAATTTACTTTTGAGAAACATATAAGGTCTGTGTCTTCTTCAATTTCACAAAAAATAGGCTTATTGAGAAAGTTTTTCAAGATTTTCGGTGATCAATCTATTCTGAAGAAGTGTTTTAATTCTTTCATTCTACCTTGTTTTGAGTATTGTTCTCCTGTCTGGTCTTCAGCTGCTGATTCTCATCTTAATTTGTTGGACAGAAACTTACGGTCTATTAAATTTCTTATTCCTGATCTAGATATTAATCTCTGGCACCGTCGTTCAATTAGTTCATTATGCATGTTGCATAAGATTTTTCACAACTCTGACCATCCTTTACATTCAGATCTCCCTGGACAATTCTATCCTGTTCGTAATACTAGGCAGGCAGTTAATTCTAATAGCCAGGCCTTCTCCATCACGAGGCTCAATACTACGCAGTATTCTAGAAGTTTTATTCCAGCTGTGACCAAGTTGTGGAATGATCTTCCTAATCGGGTGGTTGAATCAGTAGAACTTCAAAAGTTCAAAGTTGGAGCAAATGCTTTTTTGTTGACCAGGCGGACATAGTCTTTTTATAGTTTATTTATGACATATTTGTTTTTGATGTTGTTGATAGTTTATTATATGACATGTCTGTTTTGACGTTGTTTCTTATTTTAGAATGATTTATTGTTAATTTGTTCTCTTCATTTATTTATTTCCTTATTTCCTTTCCTCACTGGGCTATTTTTCCCTGTTGGAGCCCCTGGGCTTATAGCATCTTGCTTTTCCAACTAGGGTTGTAGCTTGGATAGTAATAATAATAATAATAATATAGCACAGTCACAACGCGCAAATAGTAAAATATAACAGTACATCATTTAAACATCATAACACCAATTACCGAGTTACACCAACACGCCTCCTGGTGCTAATCTTAGTAATAAGACAATTTTATTGAACGCCTGTTAAAATCCCACAATTTATGCATAATTTGTGATAACTCGTAATCACTTTGACAATGAGCACAATCGTACTGAAAAGTATTCATAAACAATGTAAATAATCGTACACATTAGGTTACACTAACCACTAAACCTACTAATACCCACCTCATATCAGGAGCAACTGATCACGTGACCCATCGCCACCACAAACTTCAACCAGTATGTCCGAAGACAGCCACCGTCCTGGCCTGGCTGGCCTCCTTCACCAGTCGTCTCTAACGCGCATGTGCAAACAAATGAATTTTAATATGCACCGACTGTATTAACCAAACATAGCCAATCGCTTATAGTTATCATTATAGAATTATAATGATACAGGAACTTACGGTCTATTAAATTTCTTATTCCTGATCTAGATATTAATACCTGGCACCGTCGTTCAATTAATTCATTTTGCATGTTGTATAAGAATTTTCATAATTCTGACCATCCTTTACATTCAGATCTTCCTGGACAGTTCCATCCTGTTCGTAATG
>NC_090759.1:42806655-42836655 GCF_036898095.1 Palaemon carinicauda
GAGGAATAAAATATATCAGTTTTCGAGCTCGATTTAAAAACTTTACTTATTCATTAGGATTGAAAGAAAGCTTTTGGATCGACGGAATGGACGTAGGGCACGACGGACACTGGACCACGAGAGAAGGAGAAAATTTCCCGATGGGAACTCCCTTTTGGGCCGGTTTCCCAGATTACCAGGAACCCAGCGGAGGAACCAAAGAGAACTGTGCTCACATGAACAACGGTCAGAGGTTTTATATTGACGATATCGACTGCAACTCAGCCTATTGGTTCATTTGCGAACAGGCAAATAACTACGAAAAGTCTAACAAAAGTAAGTATGGTTTTCTGAAATTTTACAAATGTATACATAAAACTCTTCAATACAAATTACATGAGAAAATATATAAGTAATTTATTTATTTGGGTATAGAAAGGCCTCTTGCAGATGTTAATCTTTTCTCTTTTGTAGTGAAAAAGTAAGGGTTTTGTATGAAAAGAAAAAATATTCTAAAAAAGTATTCTTATTACACAATAAATTAAGCTTCATATATTATAAGATATAGAAAAGAAGATGAGTTTAAAAAATCTCAACAAAGAACTAATTCTCTCTCTCTCTCTCTCTCTCTCTCTCTCTCTCTCTCTCTCTCTCTCTCTCTACTATTACTATTACCATCACCACTACTACTAATATAACTATAAATGTCCCTCCAAATCATGCTGAAGTTTTTCTAGTGTAGCTTTGTCACTTATTTCTGCATCGATATAGACAGAGGTTAGTTATTAAATGAGTATTATGAAATCGCATTTTGAATGGAGAAGCCTACAGGATCGACAGCAATATGCCCTTATCAGCCCAAAAAAATAAAAGGGAGGAAGTAGTAGTTCCGGGAAACCCGGTCAGAGAAGGAATTCCGAAGTTTAGCAGATAATGCAAAACGGACAATGTAACGTGCAATACACACCCGAGAGAGAGAGAGAGAGAGAGAGAGAGAGAGAGAGAGAGAGAGAGAGAGAGAGAGAGAGAGAGAGAGATATGGAGTTAATTGTGGGTATGTTGCCTCTGCCGTGTTGCAAGGAAGACTTCTGAATCATGATATAAAGTTTCTGAAAACAGTAAAGAAACCAGTAAAAATAACTAATCGTATTTGGAATGACGCATAGTACTTGTAGCATCTAAAATGAAGTATTTAGAATAGAGTTAACCTATGTATCTGAACTGTATTCTCTTTGAAATTTTTGAAAATAATCTAATTAAAATTAACTTTCATAGATTAGAAAGGTTCAAATGAATATTAGAAGGCATTGAGAGGAATTATGGCTTGCAGTTATTGATTATCATAACCACATGGATCACATTCATATATACCCAAAAGATCAGAGCTGACAGATGTAGTAAAAGTAATTTGAGAATTAGAATGAAAGTGAACAAATTATTAGGTAAAACAAAAGAAGTATAAAAGGATGTGTCATTGATAATGGTATAAACAAATGACTTTAATGGAATAGAGATAATTGAAATAGATATGTTTTAAGCGAACAACACCATGAGGCGCACCACTTGATCCTGGAGAAAGGAGAAGATTCGGAGCTTTCAAGAGTAATCTCTATGAAGAGAATACGTAAAAAACGGCAAATGACTTTTCAGAGATGCGTGGAGAACCCAAAATCAAGTCGGTTTGCGAAAACGATGAAAGCTTTGTGATTTACCAAATTTATAGAATTTATAGAAGAATTGATCTATTTATTTCTTGTTACAGATGTATCAACTTCTGACTCTCCCTGTCCATTTCACTATGTCAGGGTCGGTAGCAAATGTCTATCTTTCCTACACCAATATAAACTTCCATGGGACGAAGCAAGTTTGCAGTGCTGGGACCTGGAACCCAAAGGAGAACTTGCCATCGTCAATGATCTAGAGTTACTGAGGGCGATTTTTCTTTACCTTGAAGAAGGATGTAAGTTTGAAAAGATGTGAAATGATTTCTCCGTCAAGCAATTATATCCAGATATTTACTCTATCTTCACATATCTCCCTCCTCCATTCTTTTTATTATTATTCATACCATATTTTTCTTGAATTAACGGAAAGGTGTGTTTTGGACTGAATGTGAAATTTGGAGAGAGAGAGAGAGAGAGAGAGAGAGAGAGAGAGAGAGAGAGAGAGAGAGAGAGAGAGAGAGAGAGAGAGAGAGAGAGAGAGAGAGAGAGGATTATAACACGTTTTAAAATCGACTTAAATTTTCAATTTAGAGCGCAGAAAAATATCTGTAAAAATTAGTAAACAAATTAGGATAAATACGATTTTAGAGGAAATAGAGGAGAAAATAATTTGTTTAAAGTGAAGGGAAGAACAAGAATGAAATGTAACATAATTTACTACAGTGTCAGGAAATAATCGAATGCAAAGAGGCAAGAATCGTAAGAAATAGTGGCACCAAAGATGTTTGGATATCAAAGGCTTAGAGAAGATGAGGACTTAATTCAGAACATAAAGGTTAATCTATTGTTATTAGAGACTGTTTTTGAATACATACAGTAGCTAATAAAGATACCTTATTGATGCAGAAGCAGATTAGACTTCGATATATTTGAGCTTCAGTGGCATACCAACTAATGGATAATTAAGGTAAATGGTATGATATAAAAAGGGAAAAGACAGCTTAGTTTGATGGGATTTTGAATGCGATTTGTAGAAACCTATGTAAAAGGTGTCCTTTTTTTCTTTTTCCTCTTGTCAGACACATTCTCAGTGTGCCTGATATATCTGTTTGAAGGATATGTTATCAGAGGCTGGAGAAAATGGTCTCATTGCATTATGGGAAAGGTTATTGGAGGCTTAAAGACATATAGGGACAGCAGTTGATAGTTTATTCTGCAATCGCGTGGAAAGAACCGAAAGCGTCAATGTATACAGAAGAGAAAAGGATTCAGATATTAAAGCAATAGAAATTGTCACAAAGAACAGAATAAAGGACTCAGTTGCTGCTTAACATGAAGCAAAGTCTATGAGATGTTTAAAAGTTAAGGGAAAATTCCATATGTCACCAATACAAACTTTGAGAAGTTAAAGTGTAATTTTGAAATATTTCAAGTGACAAGCTGTGCATGATAAAGTTTGCCGAGATCAAATAGAAGTTGCATGATTAAAGGAAAAATGGTTTTGTGTAAAATTAGTCCTGTTTCGAATTATTTTTCTCATAATCCTATGATTATTCGAAGTCATGTTAAGGAAAACCCAAAGATAACTAGTATCTGAGAGCATGTTATTAATTTGCGTTATATAGAAAAGTTGTGGAGATTTCTTGAAAATTCAAATTGTATTTACATTAAAAAAAATTTACTATTTTTAAAACATCAAATTAAATTCTATTTGGCACATAACAAGATTGCTGAGAAATTAGCAGTAGTTTAAAACATGAAAAGTGCTAGAGTGGTAAGCATTATGACTGCGGCAAAACTTTATTATTTTCGTAACTGTAGTATTTTGAGTTATAAATAAATATCATAATTACCTTCTCCAACTTCGTTTCGGCGAAGGTTATGTTTTGATAGGCATATGTTTGTCTGTCTGTCTGTTTGTGATAATTGAAAAATTATTTGACCCAATCTCATAAAATTTGGTGAGATAATTGACCATGATTCAAGGACATGTTAATTAGATTCTGGAAGTGATTAGGTCATACGTTAAGGCCAAGGTCACGAAAAGGTCCAAAATGTCTTTTTGCAATATTGTGGCCACTTTTTACTTGATTTGAATGAAACTAGTGGAAAAATGTGTGAAATTCAATTGCGTATCTTGTGATATACAACAGGCTATAATGATCCCTTTACTTGCCATGTTTGTGTATCTATTTGTTTGTATGTCTGTGTGTGTGTTTGCAATTCGCATAACTCAAAAACTATTTGACCAAATCTCATGAAATTTGGTATGATGATTCGCCATGATTCAAGGACAATTTGATTGAATTTTAGAAGTGATCGGATAAAAGGTCAAGGTCAAGATAACGTAAAGGTCAAAAACGTCTTTTTGCTATATCTTGGTCAATTTTTGTCCAATTTGCATGAAACTAGTGTTAAAATATCCCTAATCAAATTACATATTTTGAATTATAAAACATGAAATAGTCGAAGGTATGTTCTTTACAGAGTACCTGTTCTAGTTGGCTTCTGTTACACAGTTGACAAACCCAGTTGCAGAAAAATACACTGACTAAGTCGTTTAAAATACGGTCGCAATAGCCTTAGTCATCATTACCAGAGATACATTATTTCATTGCAAATAATTTAAATTAATAGTTGATGAATCTTGGAAAATTATTATTTTTTTTATTTTATTTTTTATTTTTTTGGAAACATTATATTCGCCCATGTATGTTTAATAAATATTTTTCCACATCCCAGCTGCAAAGTTTTCTGAAAGACTAGAGTAAAATAAAGGAAAATTCTACTGTTCAAAAGTAAAAAAGCTTCTTTATCATGGGAAAGAAATGCCACCTAATCTATAATTATATCTACTTCTAGAACCACAGAAAAAATCAGCTACCACCCTTCATTCAAGCACTCTTAGAATAAAGGACTCTCAATGTCGCAACAGAAAATCCATAATACAATCAATATACATTTTAAGAAAAGGAAATTATTCAACAAATCTGAAAACACCACATAATTCGTATGCAGCATCCACTTCCCGAACCCTGGAAAGATTAGCTTCTTCATATAAACATTTAAGGAGCAAATGGTCTTTCAAAGTCCCTACAGAAATCTTCCCTGTTTCCCCTTACTTGTGGTTTGAAAGAGACTTCAATAATCCTCCATTCCCTTCTATTCTGTTGCAGGGCTGACAGATCACAATTACTGGATTGGAGGCACTGACGAGGGACACGAAGGTACTTGGACATGGACGGATGGATCAGCAGTACCTATGGGTAAAATCACTTCTTTTTTTAAGTAAAAAAATCATTGAACGGGGAAAGTCTTAATGAAAATATTAGTCAGAACTAAAGATTCTAACATTTTTATTGCAAATGCTTTTACATAGACTAATAAACATTTTAATCGTAAATCCTTGCTGCAGAAATAAGTATTTTTTTTTAATATTTGTTATATAATTGAATAATATTTTCGTTTTGAAAATTTGTCATATAGATGACTAATGTTTTCAATGCAAAATTTTTCTACATCTATTACAAAGGCCTTATTAACAAAAGAAAGCTACATGGTTTCCTCGCAAATGTTTAGCAAGTAAAGGCGTAATATTTTCATTACAAAAAAAAAAAAAAAAAAAAAAAGCAAAAGCGATTTGTGTAATATTTTACCGTACAAATGATTCATTAAATTTCAAATATTTGCTATAGAGAGGAGTAAAATTTTCTTTATAAATATTAGTTGCATAGTTGAACAAATATTTATTAAAGATTTTCTTAGGTACGATAGTAACAATTATTCTCCTAAACTTGAATCCGAATTTAGAGGCTTTCAAGAGATGAAAACCATGAAAGCTCCAGAATGATGACAAAAACAAAGTCAATTCAAATGAGCAACGGTATCCGGCGAGTTTGTCTAAAACAATTGATGTAAAACAAAATTTATCTAAAACAGTTTGTATAAAACAATATGCCCTAATATATCTGTATCTTCCTTATATGCTATGTATATAAACATCATACCTCCACAGTTTTTTCCCATTATGATATATACACAGAAAACTTGTTAACAGTAGACAGAAATAGTTACGGTCTCTTTATTACACTACTGAGTATAAATAGTTATTTACAATAATATCCAGCAGAACTAGTTATTTGGTATTTTGGGAATAAAACTTTTTGTTTACTACATGATATATTTGAGTATAAAAGACAATAATAGAAAAAACCCAGCAAATCCTTAGTTTTTATATATATGAATCATTAATTTTCTAAAAAAGATTATAATTCATACAAAAACGAGTAAATTTTTATTCTATATTTATCAATACTTTTGTTATAGCTAAACGAAAGATTGTGAGCAATAATATCATGTGGATCAAAAGTTTCTAACAAGGAAGGCTCCTTATTCGTTTTGCAGCAGAATATTCAATAAGGTAACAACTATAGCAGCCGACAATTATAACTGCCAACATTTTAACATTTCATCTTAAAGGTTTTCAGAAGGTTCATCCTTCAAGCCTTGAGTAGGATCCTAGAATATGCTGGGATGTTAACAATCTGCAACTACAAAGTATTTAAGAAGATATTTCAGTGAATATTATACCTTTTTGTTTTTGCATTTGGAATCTATTTATTTAGATGTATTTAGAATTAAGGATTTACTGATTTTATACAATCATTTTTAGACTCTAATACATCATGTAGTAGAACTAATTTTATTCTCAAAAGTACCAAACAACTATTTATATTGTCTAGCGTAGTAAAGAGTACGTAACTATTCGTTTCCACTGTTAGCAAGTATTCTCAGTAAATTTTGGGAAGATACTGTTGATGCATCTATATATATATATTATATATATATATATATATATATATATATATATATATATATATATATATATATATATATATATATATATATATATATATATATATATATATATGTATAGGGCTAATACAAATAAACTTTAGGCAAATTATATCTTAGACAATTTGCTTGTAGTGGAATCAACTTTTTACAACTATTTTTAGGCAAACTGTTTTAGATTAATTCTATTTTAGACAAATTATTTTTTAGGTAAATTGTATATTCGACAAATGGTTTTAGACAAAATCACCTAGACCCTGAGAAACGTGGATTATTTCCACATATTTATATAGCTTAAATTCTTTTATACATAAAAAAATTAAGATAAATAAAGAAAAGTTGTGCGCATGAACATTTCAAGACAATCTTTTCCGCGTAGTTTGCTTCTGTTTGTCACATAAGAATCATTATTTTATTTCCTGAGAAGCATTATTAACAAAGGACCTGATCCACCTGGCAAGAAATAGTTTAATCGTAGATCTTCTTTTACGTATATGACATTTTGTATTATGGCCTTCAACACTCAGGGGTTTGCAGAATTTTACACTGTCTTGTTGGTTATTTCTTTATTTAGTTTCACACTTATCTCTCTATAGATTTTAATTAGGTCGTATACATGAACAGCAGTAGTTTGTTAAGAATTACGAGTAGAGCCCAAAGAATTTTAACTTCTCACCAAGATGATGATAATAATAATAATAATCCCAGGGACACCGTTTTGGGGCCTCTACAATGGTGGTCAAGAACCTGCAGGAGGAAGTACAGAAAATTACTTGTTCTTGTCAAATCGGGACTTTTACTTTCGAGACAACAGTGGTTCAACTCACCTTACTCCTTTATGCCAGATGATTGAATAACAATCGTGAAGTGGAGAACTTGGCCAAGAAAGGGCACTGGTAAAGACATTCAGCGTCTATAATTTCTAATTTAAATTTTCAATATGCCAAAATATGGTAAGTGTCCTGACAATCCCATTTAATAAAAATAACACGAAGATTTTTTTCTTTATTTCTCCCTCACTCAATTTATTTGTTTCTTGCATCCCACTGTGCCCATATTTTACTCACACCAGACTCTTAAGGTTTCAGCCAAGTTTAAACGAGGGAAGGATACTAGCATTATTTCTGTCCTGCATAAACAGTTCAAGAAACTTGGGTAACAACAGAAGGCTTCCCTTTGCACTCGGCTATCTGAGCAATGCCCTGAACCAGCACTTTACTTACTTTTTAAGAGATCAGTGGTGTACATTTCGTTGGTGATCAACCATGACAGTACTGGGTTAAATTCAGGTGCTTTAGCTTCACTAACTAGTAGATGATAATAATTGTAAAAAAAGCGTTTGTGAGATTTGACTAAATAAAGATTTTTAGACAGGGCTATTAAGTTGAAAGGTTCATAAATTGATAAATCAGAAATAGCGGACTAAAATACAAGTATTATTATTCAGGCACAACTATGAATTACTCAGCAACCCAGAAATTGGATTCTGTAGCATAATCATCATTAAACGTCTGAAGCTTTATGGAGAAGGGTAATTCTAAAAAATGGCCAGCATCAATCAGGTCAGAATGATGATAATTAAGCTGTTATTTTTTGTGTGAATTGCCGTAATGTTATGGTATGATATTCACTGATTATAACCACGGCATAGGTATGAATATTCTTAAACCTTAAACTTTTTCCCTAAAGATGGGTTGTTACAAAGAAAAACAACTCACTTATTGCCAATTTCCTCCATTAGCTAAAGAATTTTGGAAGTATATCCCCCCCCCCCCCACATTAGCCACTTCGTATACTAGCGCAAAAAGGCTCATTAACAGTGCATTGAACTCTCTTATACATTTTGCAATTCACCCGATCTGGTAAACACCCTTTTGTTTCCTGAAATTATGTTTTTCCAACATGTGTTTAAACTAAAGCGTTTGTGGTTTTGTCTCCTTTCCCACCTCTTTATACCTTATAAATTCAATCATTTTCATGTATAATGAAATGAGTCGTAATCATTTGTTTTTGTTCTAACTTGAAGGAAACAAGAAGCCTTTAAACCTTAAAGTTTAGGATCTCTGTCTTTAAGCTTGAATGTATCCCGAAATGAAGAATAAATAAATTGATTACACCAGATCACTTTCCTGACATTCGTTTTTCCAAGACCACGCTCTTCATTCATACTTGGGTTCACCATGATGTTATTATTATCATTATTATTACTTGCTAAGCTACAACCCTAGTTGGAAAAGCAGGATGCTATAAGCCCAGGGGCTCCAACAGGGAAAATAGCTCAGTGAGGAAAGTGAACAAGGAAAAATAAAATATTTTAAGAAGAGCAACAATATTAAAATTAATATCACTTTATAAACTATAAAAAACTTTAACAAAACAAAAGGAAGAGAAATAAAATATAAGATAGAACAGTGTGCCCGAGTGTACCCTCAAGCAAGAGAACTCTAACCCAAGACAGTGGTAGACCATGGTACAGAGGCTATGGCACTACCCAAGATTAGAGAACAATGGTTTGATTTTGGAGTGTCCTTCTCCTAGAAGAGCTGCTTTCCATAGCTAAAGAGTCTTTTCTACCCTTACAAAGAGGAAAGTGGCCACTGAATAATTACAGTGTAGTAAGAAGAATTGTTTGGTAATCTCAGTGTTGTCAGGTGTATGAGGGCAGAGGAGAATATGTAAAGAATAGGCCAGACTATTCAGTGTGTGAGTGTATAGGCAAAGGGAAAATGAACCGTACCCAGAGAGAAGGATCCAATGTAGTACTATCTGGCCAGTCAGAAGACCCCATTACTCTCAAGTGGTAGTCTCTCAACGGGTGGCTGGTGCCCTGGTCAATCTACTACCTAACTGTTATATGTGGATTAAACTTGTGTATTATATGTTAGAGGACCTGTTGTAAATTTTTGTTTTGAATATCAACTATTGATGTTAAGATTAAAACGTTGCATCATTTGTAACCCAAAAATGTTGTTTTTAGAACAAGATCTTCTAGCAATTTCTAGTATTTTAATCTACGTCTCCAGCTTTGCTTATTGGGTATAATAATCCACTTTGAACGATCTACAATCCATCAAGAACTTCAAGAAAACGGTTTTTGAATTACGACCTCCAAATTTTAAGCTAACTCCGGGTTAATTTGAAACCGGCTTTAAGCTACTATCCTCCTGGATTTTTGCGCAGGATCTCGTCATTTATAAACATTAATCAATTGCTTTCAATCAGGGCCAACACAAAATCATAAGGTTAGATGTATGTACGTGTACGTTTTCATCTACTAATATATTTTATTGATGTCATATTTTTATCCGTTTATTGTTTTGTTCTTCGTTGCGATTACTATACTCGTACTGTGATAAAAGGCCACTCGATACGGCCATCATTTATTTGTTATTTTATTTTTTTGCAAAACGAACTTGAGAAACATTCGGTGTGTAAATTTGCATGTTGTATGATACTATCGTAAAACCAAAATCAAGTGGCAGTCGAAGAGTGGCCTATTTCCAAACGTAAAGTGTAATATCTAGATGCTTCGGACGATTTACACTGAGTATGATATTCAGTCTTTTTTCTTTTTGGAAGTTTCTTAATGAGAAGGGTAGACGGGATGGCTTCCGAGTTCCGATGTAAATGGAGATTAGCGGTTTGAAATGGAACTTGGATAAAGTACTCAGATGGGTCAGAAATTAGGCGGATTAATATATTTCCTCCAAGTGCAGGAATATCTCCTTTTATTAATTATAATTGTTCAAACTTCTCTCTCTCTCTCTCTCTCTCTCTCTCTCTCTCTCTCTCTCTCTCTCTCTCTCTCTCTCTGACATATATAAGGAATGTTTGTTAGTCCCATTAAGGTCATTTATTGATTACAAACCATCTGTAGAACACAATGGAACAAAACAACCTAGTCAGTGACTAGAAAAATAATTCTCATTAATGACAAAAAACAAAGAAATATTGTTTAACCCTTCCTAACTGCATTTACTCAGAGTCAGAATTCCAACCTAATCCCATATTATTATTATTATTATTATTATTATTATTATTATTATTATTATTATTATTTTCATTTTCACTTGTAAACTACTACCCTAATTGGAAAAACAGGATGCTATAATTCCAAGGGTTCCAACAGGGAAAAAGCCCGGTGACGAAAAGAAATAAGGATAACTACAAGAGAAGTTTAAGAACAATTATAACATTTAATTAAATCTTTTATGTATAAACTATAAAACTTGAAAATAACAAAAAGATAAAAACTTCAAAATAACGAGAGGAAGAGAAACAAGATAGAATAGTTTGCCCGAGTGTACCCTTAAGCAAGATGTCTCTAATCCAAGATAGTGCAACACCATGGTACAGAAGCTATGGCACTACCCAAGACGAGAGAACAATGGTTTGATTTTGGTGTGTCCTTTTCCTAGAAAAGCTGCTTAGCATAGCCAAAGAGTCATTTGTACCCTTACCAATAGGAAAATAGCCACGGAACAGTTACAGTGCAGTAATTAACCTCTTGAGAGAAGAAGAATTGTTCGGCAATTTCAGCGTTGTCAAGTGCATGCGGAGAGAGGTGTTAAGAACAAGTCAGACTAGTCTGTGTGTGTGTCGGCAAAGATGAAATGGGACGTAACCAGAGAGAGCAATCCAATGTAGTACTGTCTATCAGGTTTACCAACCAAGCGTTTTCCTGGGGTCGCCAAAATCTCAAAATATCAAAATAAAAATAAAAATTCAAAATATAGCAGAACTCGCAGGAAAGAAAAAATATATAAACGTATTTGTGATTTTTATTTATCGACTTGTATATATCTATTCATATGCAGTATAAATATAAAAAAAAAACTAAATTTTAATGGTGGTATCCCTGAGTGCCGTATGCGTTTAATACGTGAACAGCATCACTGTCCACGTCTAACCAGGCAGCCATTCCAACTGTCTGCAATTTGTTCGTCTTATATCGGTAAGTTGATGCATTTATAACTGTATAGTGATTTCGAATGTGCTGCATAGGTTGCACTCAGTCTTTGTTTCTTTAAAATTCTTAATTACTCACGATAAAGTGGTATGCCGACAGTAGAACCTGAGTACTTTTCTTGCTGACGAAGTATTGCACCACAGAATGTCAGTGGATGATAGCCTATCACACTGTTCATAATTGAGGCTTCTAAAACCTCATGGTACGCCCACCATATTTAAAGAGAGAGATGGGCAAGGGAAGAGGAAGAGAAGGAGATGGGCCAGGGAAGGAGGAGGGCGCATTTTTCATACCCTCTCCTCCTATATTTTCCTATATCCTCTCGCCTAAATCTCCTTGCTCCTCTTCCCCCATCCCCGTCTTTCAACGCCCCTTCTCCTCCTGCTTCTGTTTTACCCCTCCCCTCCTCTTCTCCTCCTTCTTGCCCACCTCCCCTCCTCTTCGATATTTCCTTGCCACCTCCCCTTCCTCTCCTCCTGTTTACTCCTTCCCTTCCTTTGTATTTACCTCTTGTAAGTTTGTGTTGTTTTTATTGTTATTTCATTTATTGTGTTATTAGATGTGTTATTTTATTTGGATGTTCTTGCGAAGCTGGCGCGTCTGCGGCACTGGTCACTTGGTCGAAAAGGTCGTTGGTTTGGTGGTTGTTTAGATATTTGGAGGATTTTATGTCGCTGGTTTTTGAGGTTGTTGTTTTGGCGAGATTTAGAGTGCTGATTATCATTGATATTTTCGTTTTCTGCTTCGTCTTATTTACTGCGATTTGCAAATATATTACACCTCTTTTCCTTGTTACTCCTTCATTGACCTCTGCCCTCCTCTCTACACCTCCTCCTCCTTGTTCCTTGCCCCTTCACTTTCCTTGCTACCTTGGAGGTGAGGCTGTGAAAGTGTTGTTGCCTTTCGCTACAACCTATTTGTATGAATCAGGGTTTGCCAGCTCTGACTGTCATCAAAACAAAAAAACAGAAATCGGCTGCAACCTGAACATGATTTGAGGGTAGCAATTTCTAAGACTGAACCACGAATAGAGAAACTTAGCAGCATGATCCAGGCCCAAGGCTCCCATTAAAATCAGTTTACCATTTAACAGAAAACATTTATACTTTTAGTTTGTTTTTGTGGAATGTGACAAAATATTATTCCAGAAGTGCGGTTTTTGATTAATTTTAAGCCTTAAAATGTATAATGTTATAATAAAATTTAATGATGTTAATTTTTTCTTTTCCAATCTTATAGTACCTCTCTTATAGAAGGATGTTTACTGTCCCTTACTCTTACAGCCAACAACTAGTAATATATAATAATACATATACAACTGAACTAGTGGGGTCACGGTCATGTCTTGAGGTGTATGATTGGGGTCACCTGAAAAAAAGGTTGGGAACCATTCTAATCAGTTAAAGGACACAATAACTCTCTAGCGGTAGTATCTCAACGGGTGACTAGTGGCCTGGCCACCCTAGTACCATTTTTATCTAAAATCAAACTTACCTGGAATCATTAAGAAATAGACAAGCTAGTTATCCAATTTTTGTGTACAAATATGGTATCATCGCGCAGTTATCCTTCTCCTTTCATGGCTTAACACACACACACACACACACACACACACACACACACACACACACACACATATATATATATATATATATATATATATATATATATATATATATATATATATGTATATATATATATGTCTGTGTGTGTCTGTGTGTGTATACATACTTACATATTTGTGCTAATGAATAAATATGAATAGTTTTTATGAAATCAATCTTTGATATACAATACAAGTAAGTCAAATATTTAAGGAGAGAGACTGGAAGAAATGACAATTTTGGGTGAAATTTATCAAATGTTAAATTTCAAAGCTCTATCTCATCTAAAAATGGGTGAAAATATTTATCTTGTTTTTTTTTCTCATATTTTGAAAGTTTACTGAATGTTGAGGATAATAGGGAGGTAGATATAATTGCTGTTGCAGGTGTTGAGGTGCCGGTGATGGGAGATGAGAATGAGAGAGAGATTACAAAAGAGGAAGTGAGGAGAGCACTAGATGAAACGAAAGTAGGAAAAGCATCTGGTATGGATGGTGTGAGAGCTGAGATGTTGAAGGAAAGGGGTGTGACTGTACTTGAATGGTTGGTGAGATTGTTTAATATGTGTTTTGTGTTGTCAATGGTACCAGTAGATTGGGTTTGTGCGTTATTGTACCACTATATAAGGGTAAGGGAGATGTGCATGAGTGTTGTAATTCAAGGCGTATTAGTTTGTTGAGTGTAGTTGGAAAAGTGTATGGTAGAGTACTGATTAATAGGATTAAGGATAAAACAGAGAATGCAATCTTAGAAGTACATGGTGGTTTTAGAAGAGGTAGGGGTTGTATGAATCAGATTTTTACAGTTAGGCAGATATGCAAGAAATATTTAGCAAAAGGTAAGGAGGTGTATGTTACGTTTATGAATCTAGAGAAAGCGTATGATAGAGTTGATAGGGAAGCAATGTGGAATGTGATGAGGTTATATGGAGTTGGTAGAAAGTTGTTGCAAGCAGTGAAAAGTTTCTACAAAGGTAGTAAAGTATGTGTTAGGATAGGAAATGAAGTGAGCGATTGGTTTCTGGTGAGAGTGGGGCTGAGACAGGGATGTGTGATGTCGCCGTGGTTGTTTAACTTGTATGTTGAAGGAGTGGTGAGAGAGTTGAATGCTCGAGTGCTTGGACGAGGATTGAAACTGGCAGACGAGAATGATCATGAATGGGAGGTAAATCAGTTGTTGTTTGCGGATGATGCTGTACTGGTTGCAGACGCGGAAGAGAAGCTTGGCCGATTAGTGACAGAATTTGGAAGGGTGTGTGAGAGAAGGAAGTTGAGAGTTAATGTGGGTAAGAGTAAGGTTATGAGATGTATGAAAAGGGAAGGTGGTGCGAGGTTGGATGTCATGTTGAATGGAGAGTTACTTGAGGAGGTGGATCAGTTTAAGTACTTGGGTCTGTTGATGCAGCAAATGGTGGAGTGGAAGAAAATGTACATCAGAGAGTGAATGAAGGATGCAAAGTGTTGGGGGCAGTTAAGGGAGTAATAAAAAATAGAGGATTGGGCAAGAATGTAAAGAGAGTTCTGTATGAGAAAGTGATTGTACCAACTGTGATGTATGGATCGGAGTTTTGGGGATTGAAAGTGATGGAGAGACAGAAATTGAATGTGTTTGAGATGAAGTGTCTAAGGTTTATGGCTGGTGTATCTCGAGTAGATAGGGTTAGGAACGAAGTAGTGAGGGTGAGAACGGGTGTAAGAAATGAGTTAGCAGCTAGACTGGATATGAATGTGTTGGGGTGGTTTGGCCATGTTGAGAGAATGAAAAATGGGTGTCTGCTCAAGAAAGTGATGAATACAAGAGTTGATGGGAGAAGTAAAAGAGGAAGGCCAAGGTTTGGGTGGATGGATGGAGTGAAGAAAGCTCTGGGTGATAGGAGGATAGATGTGAGAGAGGTAAGAGAGATTGCTAGAAATAGGAATGAATGGCGAGCGATTGTGATGCAGTTCCGGCAGGCCATGCTGCTTCTTCCAGTGCCTTGGATGACCGCAGAGGTAGCAGCAGTAGGGGATTCAGTGTTATGAAGCTTCATCTATGGTGGATAACGGGGGAGGTTGGGCTGTGGCACCCTAGCAGTACCAGCCGAACTCGGTTAAGTCCCTTGTCAGGCTGGGAGGAATGTAGAGAGGAGAGGTCCCCTTTTTTGTTACATTTGTGTCATGTTGGCTACCCCCCAAAATTTGGGAAGTGCCTTGGTATATGTATGTATGTATGTCATATCAAAAGTATAAAAAATGAGAAAATATAACTTATTTTTCATTATAATATCCCTTGTAAATAAGTGAGGGGACCAAGAACCATAAGTACGGGGACGAAGTACCATAAAGGCACCGCCTAGAATACCAGAAAAACAATGTAAGTGCTTCTAAAGCTTTATGTTAATTTTCAATGAATTTTTTTTCCCAAACTTTGTCAGCCGATATCTCAAAAGTAAGTTTTCTAAAATTGTTGCACTTCAAAACCTTCAAAATCTTCTTCCCTATTTATTTTCCGATTTCTTTCATTTAAAGTCCTGTAAATTCGTCGTTAAAATTTGCTTCCAACGTATAGAAAATGTGTAAATTTTTGTCTTCTTCTTTTTGAATCATTTAACAAAAGAAAATATTTTAATATATGTCGTGTGTCTTCTCCCTTTACAAAGTTTATTAAAAATCAGAAACGTATTTTCTGTTTTATTAAAAATTTATATGGTAACTTTTGTAGAGAATTTATCTGTCATTTTTTTTATTTTTTATTTTTTTAAATTTGGTAAAAAAACTGTTGGAGCCTGTAGGTTTTAACCAAAGTCATATTTCAAATTGGAAAATGTTGATTAAAAATTGGGGGTGGGGGAGAAATTTAGTTGAAACTTATGGGAGAAACTCTTCAAAAGGTGTACTATAAAATGCATACCCTACAATTTTGATTAAAAAGAAAAAAATAAAGTTTTTTTCCCCCAGTGCCCCCCCCCCCCCCCCCCCCCCTTGAGAAGATTGGGGTCAGAGGTAACCCGCGACAACCCTTTTAATGTGGTTCCAGTAAAGTCAGCCTACTATGATAATCGAATGAAAACTCAGGATTATTGGTACCCCACCAAAGAACAACTGGCCAGGTCTTTAATCTGTCAATATTTTGTCTTTCTTGGAACTAAATGATCAAAACATTTCGACTTTAGCTTGATATTTTGTGGGTCCAAGCACTTGGACTGTCAATTGATTCTGGTCATGCTTTTTATAGTGCACACACATCAAGCTTTCTGTGACGGGCCAAGAGTAGGTTATGACTCAAAGGCGAGATGAAAGCAACTGAGTACTTTATTATAGACACATCGACTATATATACACTCTAGGTCCCGGCAAGAAGGTCACAAAATACAACATGTTATTTCTTGTCGAACCGGCAACCAGTTCTGCTAACAGTTAACAATGAGAAATAGGCAGACAGGTTGACGCAAGTTGCTGTCAGTGCGAGGGGAGAGCAAAGATACAAAGGATAATATATACAAAAAAGAGAAATGTCGTTACTATGTACGACCGTGTGGCACACGGGTGGTACATGGCTCCCCCCCCCCTAAAAATGACAAACTATTTATGTTAAATAGGGCGCCCTGATCTAGAGAGGTGAACTGTAGCCGGGTCATCAGGCAGGAGATAAGCAGGTTTTAGATGATCAAGGGAGACCCAGTCTTCTTTGCCATGAATGTTTAGCAGGAATTCTTTCGGATTGCGTCGGATCACAAGAAAAGGGCCCGTGTAAGGAGTCCTTAGTGGTGATTTGCTAGTGCCGTTGCGTAGGAAGACTGTGTTACAGAGTGCAAGTGTGTTGGTATGGGATGCTTCGCGTGGGCTTGTAAGTCTGGCGGCATGGAGTAAATTTTCCCACGATGTGACGTATACGCTGGAGATCGTCCGAGGAGGTTTCCAAAATAAAAAATTCGGCAGGGACAGCCAACGTGATGCCATACACCATTTCAGATGCCAAGACGTCCAGGGCGTCTTTAGGAGTGGTTCTTAGTGGAAGCTGAGTAAACCAGTTGGAGTCTTTGCAGTGAGACATCAAAGCTGCTTTGAGGGTGCGATGAAAACGTTCAACCATTCCATTGGTAGCAGGGGTTGTAGGCAGTTGTCTGATGTAGGGCGATGCCCAGGAGATTCGCTAATGATGTCCACAATTGAGAGGTGAAAGTGGTACCCCTCTCAGAAGTAATGTGCCCAGGGATACCAAATTTTGCAATCCATACTGAGAGTAAGGGAGATGTACATGAGGTGGACGTTGCAGCTTCCATGGGAATGGCCTCAGGCCAACGAGTGGAGCGGTCGATGGCGGTAAACAGGTAATGATGTCCTTGTGATGTGGGTAGGGGGCCTACAACATCGATGTGAATGTGGGTGAAATGACGCTGAGGTTGAGGAATGGTGCCCACTCCTGAATCTGTGTGTCGATGTACTTTGGAAGTTTGGCAAGAAGTACAGGCACGGACCCAATCCTTAGCATCCTTAGTAATACCGTGCCAAATGATCTTCGTCTTCAGCAGCTGTGCAGTAGAACGGCGCGAGGGATGTGAAAGGCCATGAATGAAATCAAACACCTGTCGGTGCATGGGAGCAGGATTCCACGGTCGTGGTCTACCAGTACTGGCGTCACAGAGGAAGGTGGTGTTGGAGTCTTCGAGGGGGACGTCTTCCCAACTGAGGGATGTGTAGGATGTCCTACATGCTTGATACTCCGGATCCTGTCATTGGTCTTTAGCCAAGGCGTTGAAATCCAATCCCAGTTGAACGGCGGCCAACGTGTTTCTTGACAGGGCATCGGCAACGGGATTCATTTTCCCAGGGACGTGTTGAAGGGTGTAATTGTATTTAGCCACGGTGGAGAGATGTCGGCGTTGACTGGTGGACCAGGCATCAGACTGTCGAGTGAAGGCGTGCACCAGAGGCATGTGGTCTGTCCGAACGACGAAGGGCGTACCTTCTAAGAAATGGCGAAAGTGACGGACAGCCAAGTGTACTGCCAGCAATTCGCGATCGAAGGTAGAATAACCCAATTCTGCCTTGGATAGTTTCCTGCAAGCCATTGACCACCTGTTCGAGTACTGCACCAATAGCGACGTCGCTGGCATCGGTGGAGAGAAGGAGAGGGGCATGTGGGATGGGAAAAGTGAGAGCATCAGTGGCTGATAGGGCATTCTTTTCGTTGCAGAAGGCCGCTTCTTGAAGGGGGCCCCAATTCAGGTCTTTTGGCTTACCCTTGAGGGAGGCGTAGAGGGGAGTAAGAGTGACGGCAATGGCTGGCAGAAAACGGTGATAATAGTTGATCATGCCCAAGAAATCCTGAAGTGCTTTGACGGTCGAAGGCGTGGGGAAGTTCTGAACGGCTGCTACCTTCCCAGTGAGGGGATGGACTCCTTCAGGAGTGATGCGGTGCCCTAAGAACGACACTTCATTGGTGCCAAGGGTACACTTGTCGTACCGAACTACAAGGCCGTTTTGTTGCAGGCGGTCGAGCATGATGCGCAGGTGACGGAGGTGCTCCCCTTTTGAGGAAGAGAACACAAGTATGTCGTCCACGTAACATACACAGAAGGAGAGGTCCCCTAAGATGCAATCCATGAGACGTTAAAAAGTGGCCCCATCATTATGAAGGCCAAAACAGGAGTAATTGAAGGTGTATGTACTGAAGGGAGTGGTGATGGCGGTCTCGGGGATGTCTTTTGGGTTCATAGACACCTAATAATACCCCTTCAGGAGGTCGAGCGTGGAGAAAACCTTCGCTTTGTGCAGGAAGGAGGTCACATTGTCGATGTTTGGGAGGGGGTAGTGATCCGGTTCTGTTTGCATGTTCAGGTGCCTGTAATCCCCATATGGAAGGAGGGAGCCGTCTTTCTTCAGGACGATGTGTAAGGGGGACGACCATGGGCTGGAGGCCTTTTGGCAAAGGTCCCTTTCTTGCATTTCGGTGAACGTCTGTTTGGCGGCTGCCAATCGATCCGGTGCCAGATCTTCGAATTTGGTGAAGACTGGGGGTCCTGTCGTCTTGATATGGTGATAAATACCGTGTTTGGCAGGAGCCGTGGACGTTTCGCGAAGTTCTGGACGGAAAACTTCAGGGTATGACGTGAGGATGGGGGAGGGGGGTAGGCATCCATGGGTGCGCTGATGTGGAGAGCGAGGTTGGAGGAGGCGGGTTGAAGAGATGTCGACAAGCACGAGCCTGTGTTGACCAGATGTCGGTGGGCAACATCGACCAAAAGGTGGAAATGAGAGAGGAAATCCGCACCGAGGATTGGCAATATGAAGTCAGCAACGAGAAACTTCCAATTAAATTTGCCATTTCCAAACGATAATGTAAGGTTCTCATAACCGTAGGTGGCTATCACAGATCCGTTGGCAGCTACCAGGCAGACGTCGGCAGACTTAGACAGACTATGTTGTGTCTTGAAGAGTTCCCTTGGCAAAAGAGAACGACAAGCACCCGTGTCTACCAAAAATCGCACGCCCGTTCCTGCATCATGTAAAAAGAAAAGATTAGAAACACGGGAGGCCACCGCCACGAGCGATGGCCTACTTACACGTTTTTTGGCCACTGACAAACATTGGCACATTTATTCGCAGCAGCGCCGAATCTGGAGTAGTAGTAGCAAAACTGCGGCTGATGGGCGGCAGTAAGTGGCTGTAGAAGTCGTTGGTTGGGGCGCAAGCTAGTGATGGGTGATGGGTGGCTTTGTCGCTGCTCCGGCACGTCACGGGGTAGGCGTGTGTGTCCTATGGCATTCACGTCAGCTTCGGTTGACGTTGAATAGGCGTCCTCTTTGTCAGGAGTGGAGGCGTTGATGGAGGTCTTGAAGGTCGTGAAGTGGCTGTCTATAAGGGCGTCGGCTTTGGTCATCAAGTCCTTTATGGATAAACTATCGACATCGGGTATGGCAGCGCGTACAGGTTTGGGTAAACGCCATACCCAAAGGGCACGAAGTAGGTTCACCTCACGAGGAGAGCTGTCTGCGGCAGATTGCAATCAAGCGATACTGGTCATTTCCCTGAGGGCGAGCAAACCCCTATGGTCCTCCAAACGGTTGTTGAGAGAGCTGAAAAATCTTTGCTATACGGGCAGCTGGCGACGGCGAGTACTGCTGCAGAAGGTATGTTTTGAGGGTGTCATACGCTATTGGGGTGTCTCCTTGTTCACAAAGCCAGTCGGAGATTTCCGTGAAAGTGTCCTTGGGTTTCGCCACGAGAACATAATCTGCTTTGGTGGTTGAGCAAGTCACACCCTTGAACTGGACTTCTGCGCGCTGAAACCAAGCAAACACCTCACTGCTGGCGAACGACGAAAGTTTCAATGGGGCAGCGCCAACTTATCGTGAAGTCCGCCATAGTAACACTGAGGGTGGGCGGGGTAGGCGGGAGGAGTGAGTCGACTTCCGGGGTCACCAATGTGACGGGCCAAGAGTAGGTTGTGACTCAAAGGCGAGATGAAAGCAACTGAGTACTTTATTATAAACACATCGATTATATATACACACTAGGTCCCGGCAAGAAAGTCACAAAATACATCATGCTATTTCTTGTCGAACCGGCAACCAGTTCTGTTAATAGTTAACAATGAGAAACAGGCAGACAGGTTGATGCAAGTTGCTGTCAGTGCGAGGGGATTGCGAAGATACAAAGGATAATATATACAAAAAAGAGAAATGTCGTTAATATGTACGATCGTGTGACACACGGGTGGTACAGTTCCTTAATTCATTGGGCTGACCACAAAAAGAATAATAGTTACCATGACCATTTCTCATCCTTGGGTGCAAATCAAACTCCCTTTGTTTTGTTATCGGTTTATGTTGAACACGGTAGTAAGCCATTGATCTCTTGTGTGTTGGGTTTACCCGATCACAGTATGCAGTTCATAAGATAAACAATTATATTTACATTGGTATAAATGATAAAATAATCAATGCCATTTAATCTAAGAGATTTTTGTGTCAACTTCTCCAGGAATATTGCCGTGTGAAGCCCATGCACCTGAAGCACATGATATAGATAATAATAATGATAAAAATTCGACAATCACACGCACACTAAAATAAAATAAATATTTACCTCATCGTTATCACAAATCTTTAAATGACAGAGTTTGCGGCCACTAACGTGTCATATCACTAATAAACACTATGTTGTCATAATACGCAAATAAACCCTTTTCTACTACTGCCATGTCAGCAATAAATGCATGATAAATATTTGCGCTGTCATTTCTATTTTCTTGCAGGGTTAACTGAAAAACAACGGGGGTGGGTGTCTTGAAACCGGTTTCAAACTACCCCATGGTAATCTGAAACCGGTTTCAACTTACTGGAGGTTAGCTTGAAAATGGTGGTAGCTTGAAGCCTTTACACTGGTTTGAAATAGAATGATACCCGTAGACATCTCTGAGTTAACATCTGCCCTTGTGGAGAGTTTTTATGTGCCAATTTCTGTGATCTAGCATTCATATTTCATTTAAAACGCTACTATTTTTAAGAGAAAACAAGGAATCCCTGGAAGATCGCATATCATCAGAAGCCGTGCTCCTGATTATCATCTTTTACATTTGAGACTATGTTCTGGAAGATTTATCTCAGACCTTTTGGAATTCATTGTTTTGTCGCCATCCAAGTTACATCATAGAGACATAAATCTCACGCTTGTATTATTTCTACTAATTTTGAGTAAACTGTTATCAATAGGTGAAATGCAAATATTTTATGAGTCTTGTAAGATGTTGTAAATAATATTAGTCTTAAATATAAGTATTGTTACGTTTTATGGCTATTGTTTTCTTTTGCTACTACTGTTTCTACTTTTCATGCTACGTTTTGATATAGCTGACCGTAATAACTCCTAAGATCGCCTACTCCTTTTACTGATATTACTCTAGCATTGCTATCTTAAACTTCATTGTAAGCGTTCATTTCCCCAGTCTCATCTTGCATGTCAGGCTTTTCAGGATTCAACTTATCTCATCAAACTACTTTGCAGGTAAGTTTTGTAATCTATAATTCTCTGATTCATTACCATATCTCCTGAAGTATTTAACTTGCCTTATCTTGAGTGAAGTTAGGCTGACTCTTTGCGTACATGAACTCCCAAAAAAAATGTTTTCTCATGTAATCTGGTGTCATAGGTATAACCTTCCCAACCTTACATGATTTTTGTCATCATAACTGTTCCTTCAGATTGTCCCATACTAAGGTTAGTGTTACCCCTAATCTCTTTTGTATTGAGCACTTTCTGTCTGAATTCCTGTGTCATATTTTGGTTTTTGTGGTTTTTCATCGTGCTACTTGTGATATCTGTTATTTCTAATTTATTAAGACAATTTCTATTCTAATTCCGTGTGAGGTATCCGTTTATTTCATTGTTTTCTGGGCACCAAATTTATTTGTAACTCCTTCTCTTTGACATAAAATTGGCACTTTTGAGCTTAGAAGAGAAGATAATTTGATCATTTGGATGTTAGTTTTGTTTAAAAAGATTAAGAAGATAGATGCCGAGATACAAGTGTTAAAGGATTCAGCAACCATAGCTCAACATTCTGGCGATAGAATTAATGCAACAAGACTAGTACTCTGCATATGCAATGAACTTGTTTTATAAACCAAACCTGGGTCTAGGCACCAAAAGAGTTATTATATATTATGGCTGTCAAATTATACGACCTCCCGAATAATCAAACCTCTCTGTTTGTTTTTATACAAATCTGTTACACTTGAATAATATCGGAGCTCTGAAAAATTATATAGATCCCAGTTGGCAATATATAAAAACACTGAATACCCAAAGGTCTCTTAAGTACACTCAAAATAAACTGGGTAATTATATAGATCCCAGATGGCAATATATAAAAACACTGAATACCCAAAGGTTTCTTAAGTACACTCAAAATAAATTGGGTAATTATTATCAAGAACTATTCAAAACAACCTCATACTTCAATTCTTAAACAGGGATACCAGAGAACTATGTAAGAAATACTGGTAATCGAAATGATACATACTTTACAAAATAAATATATTCTATAAAAAATTACAGCACTTTCAAAGAATTTAAACCAAAAATAAATTACTCAGAATATTAAATCTGAACAAAAACTTAGACTAAGACATGAAACTAATACTTATGAAAATTATACAATCCCTTGTCTTACTTGAAATTAATTTATAATAATATCTGATATTGATAATTAATGGCAATAGTTAACCTTTAACACTCTAATGATTAAACTCCTATTGAAATTTACATAAAAATAACTGATGAACTTACGTGTTCTGGAGCACATGAGGTAATTGATCAGTTAAGCCAAAATAAATACACCTCACTGCCTCACCTAAATCTCACAGGGCCAGTTACAAAAACTTATATGATACCATCACATACAATAACACAATAAATTTGAAATCACCTTCAAAGTTTCATTAACGTTTGAGCACACTACACATGATAAATGTTAAATGTTGAGTAAAAACTTATTCACTTTGGAGAGGACACACACTCGAGGCACCTGAGATAGGGAGGAGGTTGGTTCTTTCACTAGGACAGACTGGTTCTCTTTTGCTCCTATGCATTCCTAGGGGCACATATATATTGCCTTAGTTATTCTAGATCCTTCTACATAAATTATTCTCGTGGCTAGTTGGCAGGCTCTAGCGACGCCAAAGTTGCCTACTATATGTATCGAAAGGACAATCTAACCTTGCTTGCAATGTAACCCTCTTCCAACTAGCTCCGCCCACCTCTGTTCTCGAAACAATAATAAAGATAAAACTAACTCTGGGTTTTTCAAGGACTTTCTAAATACATGGAAGATATAAATATTGCGTAATTTCACACAAAGATGATGCTATACCTCATGAAAAGAAAAAATACATAAACCCTCGTTCCTACCTAGTATGGTTAGTACAACATACTTAGATGAGACTACATAAGACTTCGTAACAAAATACTTGTAATAAAAAGTTAATTATTAAAAAATATGTGAATTTACATACGCTGCCTTGAATGAAAAATACAATGAAATACATTAATGAAATATTTATTCCTGGTATGAATCCATCGATTCAGTCCGAGATGAATACTCTGCAAACACGTTATCTTTACATGATATATGGTTTACATTAATACAATATGGTTTCAAACATAATGACGACCTGGTTAACCTTTGATTATTATTCTTTATTTTATTAACAAAACTTGAAGGATTGTGATCCGAAAAGATTGTAATCTCCTCATTCAGCGGTCGATTTATATAAATTTCGAATTTTTGTATCACTATGACCAGCGCCGGTAGTTCTTTTTCAACTGTTGAGTAAACTCGTTGATGTTTCTTCAGCTTTGACGACATAAAACAAACAGGGTGTAAAATTCCTTCCTCGTCTTCGCGTAACAAGACAGCTTTAATCCCATTATACGACGCGTCCACTTGGATAATGAATTTCTTATTGAAATTAGGTGCTTGCAGTATCGGTTTCGAAGTTAATATGGCCTTCATCCTGTCGAAGGATTCCTGGCACATGGTGGTCCATACAAATTATTTCTTGGGGCTAGTCAAATTCGTCAAGGGAGCAACTACAGCCGAAAATGTCGGTAGAAGCCTGCCATCCCTGAATAACGTTGTAATTGCTTCCTCGTTGTGAGGGGTGAGGCTTTCCTTATTCTTTCGACATTAGTAACTACCAAGGTGATTAGTACTCTTCCTAATTCAAATCCCAAGTACCGAACTGTTGCCTTTCCAAATTCGCTCTTCTTCAAGTTAATCTTCAGTTGTGCTTCTCACAACTTTTGTAATACCTTCTTCAGGATTCAGAGATGTTCTTCCCAGGTCGATGAATATACCACAATATCGTCGAGATATACGCTTACTCCTTCAATCGATCCTAGAAGGTTATCCATCACTGGTTGAAATATAGGCAGGGCTTTCATTAGACCAAATAGCATGACGGTGTATTGATATAACCCAAACAGGGATATAAAAGCTGATAAAAAATTTTGTGTTGTCCTAATGAATTTGATAATAGCCTTTTAACAAATTGATCTTGGAGGCGAACCTCACTTGTCCAATATTGCCGAGTAGTTGGTCGATGAGCGGCAATGAATAATTATCAGCCACACTGATCAAATTTAACTTTCAGTAGTCCGTACACATCCTGAAAGATCCATCTTGTTTTTTCACTAGCAAGCATAGAGAACTGTAAGGGCTAGAACTTTGTTTGGCTAACCTGCTTTGTAACAAATATCCACTTCTTTTCTCATGACTTCTTGGTGATATGGCGACAGTCAATAAGTGTGTTGTTTGAATGGTCTTTCCATCGTTTTAAGGTGTATCTCATACTTTATCAGGTTGGTTCATTTCGGGATGTCCGAGACAATTTCAGGGAAACTTCTAATTATTCGTCTTAATTCCTCTTGCTGCTCCTGGATCAAATGAGTTAATCTCTCTTCCAAGTTTTGAATGATGGACGAATTGTTCACTTTGCTTAACGCCCCTAACTCATATCCAACGTCGTCTTCCGTCGATGGTATGGTTTGCACCTTACACACCTGTGAAGCTTCGGTCTCGTTTTTGTTTATGTAGGGTTTCAGTAGGTTAACGTGTACTTCCCTTTGACTTTTCCTTCTTCCTGGGGTTTCGATAATGTAGGTCAGGTCACTGATCTTCTCCAAATTCATATCAAGGTTTTCTAGAGAAAATTTCATTTTTTCGTGGATCCTTTTCCTTAAGTTTCTGACATATTCTCCATCTGTTCAATCTCGATTCCTCCATTTTTCTACTAACATTTTAATCGGTCCTTGTACTTCTCGCCCAAGTATCAATTCATTTGGGCTATATCCCACGCATTCATGATAAGTATTATATACCTCAAATAACATTAACGGTAGTCTGATGCCCCATTCATTTCCGGTTTTGTTGCATTACTTCGTTAACATACTCTTCAGAGTTTGATGAAACCTCTCTAATGCTCCTTGGGTCTCTGGGTGATAAGCAGTGTATAGTTGATGTTTCACATCCAACAATTTCATCAGTTCTGAAACAGTTTTGACGTGAAATTCGTTCCTCGGTCACTTTGAACTATTTCCGGAATACTAAACTTAGTAAAAATGTCTTGTAACTTCTCTGCGATTACTTTGGCGCTGATGTTCTGGAAGGGTATGGCTACTTGGAATCTCGTCACTGGACATATCATGGTTAACATATATTTGTGACCTTTTTTCGTCCTTGGTTACAGTCCAACAATGTCGATCATTACCTTGATAAAGGGGTCTCCTTGCACTTCAGTTGGGTGTAAGGGAACTTTCTTAATGTATTCGTTTGGCATTCCAACCATCGGAGAAACATGACATGCACGGCAAAACTGGCTCACTTCCTTATGCATGCCAGGCCAGAAAACGTGATTCATAATCTCCTCTGTCGTCTTCCTTATTCTCATATGTTTAGTTTCATGCACTATGGCAATCACCTGTCTTATCAACGGTGCAGGAATCAATATTGAACAGTATAACCCCCATTCAACATTCCCAGGAATATCGGCGGGTCTATGCTTCGTCATAAGAAATCCATCTTTAAGATAATAACAGGTGGGAGACTGCTGCACCTCCGTCTCATCCACCACATGGTACAATAACTCTGTTAACGTCACATACTTTCATTGCAATCCTATCAGCCTTTTCCTACTCACTTGTCCTATTTCTAATGCGGATTTTTCTATTTCTTCCAAATCCATTGCTTCTTTTCCTTCCTGTTCATTCGTCTGTCGTTCCACTTCTCCTGGGCTAAC
Source organism: Palaemon carinicauda (assembly GCF_036898095.1). Lineage (NCBI taxonomy): Eukaryota > Metazoa > Arthropoda > Malacostraca > Decapoda > Palaemonidae > Palaemon > Palaemon carinicauda. Next base: position 42,833,506 of record NC_090759.1, read on the forward strand.
TTAGGAGTTCTCCTCTTTTTCAGAAAAAAAATTTTCCAATTTCATCATTCCTTCGGTTTCTTTTTCTTCTTTAGGAGCCACTTTCTTCATCATACTCCTAGTCGTCACACAACTATGAAACAAATGACGCTCCATCAACCTCATTACCCAGCAGGACTTCTACTCCTTCGACAGCCAATGAATCTTTTACTGCAAAATCAAAATTACCTGTTACCAACTCGCATGACAGTTTCAAACGGAAAATGTGAGCAACCTCCTCACTTCCTATTCCCTTCAAAATAATCGAGGCTCCTGTGAGAGACTGATCCACCAACGGGTGTACACCTCGTGTCACCACACTTTGGTTACAACGAGTGTCGTGCAATATCTTGAATGAGGTTCGTTCACTTCCTTGTATTGCTGCTAACATACCTTCATAAATATACAGTTTAATGGCATCCACGCTGTTTGGGTTTTTTCTGTTCATAGTGTAAACGTTAGCTGATTTATTTTCATCTTCGTCCTTTCCTGATTGTTTCTTCGTCTTCGTATTCTGTGAAGTCAAATTATCCTTAACCACTTGGGTGACTGCTTTCCGTCAGTTCGACCAAAATTCCTTACTGATATAGCCTCTCTTGCCACACATATAACAGACGATATTACCCTTCTGCATGTCTTTTACGATACTTGAAGGAGGACAATTCGACGATTGTTGTTGTGGTACTATCGCATATGCTTTGGAACAGTACCAGTGCTACTTCCCCTTTAACTATTGAACTTGTTCACATAGTTATAACTGAACTAGTTTCCATGGTTTGGCGAATACTTGACACTTGGTCGGAGCGACGGTTGAAAATTCATACCTGAGGAGGATTTATGACTGATAATATTGTAATCTTTACTCAACGAAGTGGCTTTATCAAGTTTTTTTCACCTTTCTCTCTCTCAAGTACGTTTGAATATGTTCAGGAATTCCTCGTAAATATTGTTTTAGTACTGTATATTCTTCTAAATCAGCCATCTCCCTCTCGTTAGCCACCTGGAACCATCTTATAAACCATTGTCCTACCTTATAAGCATAATCCACGAAAGTCTTCTTTTCGTCATTCCGCAAACTTCGGAATCTTTCTTTACATTATTAATGGGTCATCTGACACACTTGTAGCACGCTCTTCTTTACTTCTTGATACTCCTTCTCTGGTCCTAAGATAAGGAAAGATAAGCACTGCGTACTTTCCCAATGAGGACACTCGGCAATAACACAGACCATTTATCTTATGGCCATTCCATCGTCGATGCGACTGTTTCAAAATGATCAAAGAATTCATCGAGAGCTTCTTTTCTGAACTTTGGAATTAACCTCTAGGCGTTCGTCACATTAAACATGGGATCGTGCAAAGCAGGGGTAGCCTCTGTCTGTGTTGCAGACTTTGCATGGGCATTCAACAGCTCCAATTCCCTTGCATGTCTTGCTTCTTCTATCTCATTTTCTTCCTGTCTTCTCTTATTTTCTTTATGTCTTCTCTCTTTTTCTTCTTGTCTTCTCTCCTTTTCTTCTTGTCTTCTCTCTCTTTCTTCTTGTCTTGCGATTTCTATTGCTTCCATTTCCCTCGCATTTCTTGCGATCTTTCTGGCTTCTTCTGCTTCCATTTCCCTTGCATGTGTTTTAACCTTCTCTCTTTCTTCTTGTTGTGTCTCTCTTTCTTCCCGTCTTGCTTCCACTTCCCTAGCCTGTCGTGCCTCTTCTCTCTCTCTTTCTTCCATTCTGTCATCATCCTAAACTTAATCAAATTCTCTTTCGCTGCAATTCGTCGAATCTCAGCCTCTACATTCTTTATTGCTTTCATGCCTTCAGTTTGTGGGTCAACTGGTCCTTACTTTGCTACAAATTCTTCTTCAGCTTCCTCCAACCGTTCACTAGCTGCTACAATATCTTCGACAATTTTCCTGAGTTTATCAATACTTCTTAGGATAGACACTTGATTTGGGCTTTAATCCTTCCACTCGTTGTATGGCCACCACATGCCATTAAAACAGAGATCCACTAAGCTTTAGTTACATTAGATTCTGAAAATTCCTAAACATTTGGGTTTTTCAAAATGGCAAGTTTAAAACTTGCCATCTTGTACTTTTGCAAAAAAATTTTATACTTCTCCAAAAAATATATAACTGTATCCTAACAATACACAGAATCCTATCAACACTGTACTGTTCAGACCCTTTAATCAAAATACTGCCCTGTTATCACCAATATTTAAAACAGACTCGCTCAATCCCAAGGGTCTGGTAACCAGATTTATATTTTTGGTAATACTGGTGATCGAAATAATACACACTTCAAAAAAATAAATATATTCTATAAAAATATTACCACACTTTGGAAGAATTTACACCAAAAATGAATCACTCGAAATATTAAATCTGATTAAAAACTTAGGATAAGACAAGAAAATAATACTTATGAAAATTTTACAATTACTTGTTTCACTGGAAATTAATGTATAAAAATATCTGATCTTGATAATTAATTACAATAGTTAACCTTTGACACTTTAATGATTGAAAATTACATAAAAGTAACTGATAAAGTTATGTGTTTTGGATCACACGAGGTATTCAAGCAGTTAAGCCAAAATAAATACACCTCACTGCCCTCACATAAGTCTCACAGGGCCAGTTAGAAAAATTTATATAATACCATCACGTACAATAAAACAATAAATTTAAATCACCTTCAAAGTTTCATTAACGTTTCAACATACTACACACGATATATGTTACGTAAAAACCTATTCACTTTGGAGAGGGCACACACTCGAGGCACTTGAGAGAGAGACAGAGAGAGATAGAGAGAGAGAGAGAGAGAGAGAGAGAGAGAGAGAGAGAGGTTGGCTCTTTCACTTCACAGGGACTGACTGGTTCTCTTCTGCTCCTATGCCTTCGTAGGTCACATGTATATTAACTTAATTATTCTAGATCCGTCTAAATAGATTATTCTCTTGGCTGTGGGGGGGGGGGGGGGGGCAGGCAATAGCGACCATAAAGTTGCCAACTATATCTATCAAAAGGAGAATCTAACCTCGCTTGTAAGGCAACCTTTTCTCAACTAGCACCGACCACCTCCGTCCTCGGAACAATAAAAGAAGATAAAACTAACTCTGGGGTTTTCAA
>NC_090759.1:42844155-42859155 GCF_036898095.1 Palaemon carinicauda
TAGTCTGAAAGTGTTCCTGACTAGACTGGCTTCCATTTTGTTGAGAACGTCTGCGCTGATATAGTGACATTGCAGCATATGGCAGAGTTATGGTACATGTGGTTAATGGGAAGGATTTTACGAGTAGCTTGAGAGTGTAGACAAACTATGACCAAGTGAAATGATGACACCATGGAAGGAGTATGTAGAGGAGCAAGGAAACCAGGCATGAAGAAGATTTTTTAATATGAAAGATGAAAACTATTTTTCAGGGCTGGTTTTCTTACCTGATGAATGCAGCAGACTTTGTTCAGGAAACCCATAGGTAACATTAGAGTCTACTGTACAATTTGTACTGTTAAAAACGGTATGTTGGCGGAAAAGGTGAGACTTGAGGAGAAGGTTTAGATTTTATTGTTTGTCGAAGTTGTATTCAACTTGATACCTTTCCTTGGTCTCGCTTCACACGAGCAGATTGATGCCACGCAGTTTTGTATGTGCGGATTAGAAATCAATGAAGATGAATGAGGCGCTTGACATGCTGGCCACTCAGAACACTTTCCGAGCGGTAGTGATTTACTCACTGCGTCCACTGTTAACCCACGTGGTTCCAGTGCAGTGGCTTATAGAAACTAATATGGCCACTCGGGGAAAATTCTCTCATGTGAAAACATTCCTAATAAATATACAGAAATATTCCCGTAGAGAAGAAATCCTTATCCTTATCCTTTGCTTCTTCTCTTAAGCATTCCAAATCTTAGTAACTTTTATCATTGGCACAAGATGTCTTTGCCTACCCAATTTCTACTCATCTATCGACGGTCAACTTTCAGGGAATTATCTCATCTTTTACTCTCAACCGACCTCTAACCCACTCACACGCCCCTGCAGTCCTTTTTGTAATCGAAGAAAGGATGGTATCCGGAGAATGGTAATCATAATTATGCAGCCTACATTAAAGAGGTGGCAATAGGTGGGGTTGTCTGGTACTAACGACTACTTCGCTCTTAATGGTCATGGATTTAGGAAGATAAAGAAAATTTGAGTAAACATTATGTTCATCTTTGCGTTTCCTAATATTTATGTAGAACTGCGTTTCGTTTGATAAATCTATGTACAAAATAGCGGCGTTTAATTGAATTTCAAATAAAAATGATTGTTGATATAGTGTCAGACAGATGGGAATTGAGGTTAATCATCGTTGGTTTGAAAGGAACATCATAAAATCGTACAGTCAGGGCATAATCCAGTTTTATTCATCATAAAAATCAATAAAAAAAAAAACTTTTATCATCATTCTTTTCAAACTACAATACGTCATATTCAAAGTAATTTCTTTGTTTTCGACAATACGTTCCTTTAATAGAAATTTACTTCCGTACTCTGACTACAGCAAATTCATAAATGTAACGAGAATATCATAACTTATGCCAGATAAAAGCGTATCAGAAAGAGCAAAGGTTTTGAGGAAAAATGGTCTTATCAATCAAAAAATTGTAATATTTTTAATTTTTTTTTTATTTATAAAGTTTTCCTTTTGCGCAATGGCTACATTTCATCGATGACAGTTATTTTACGAATATATTATTTGCTTCTGACTTTTTGCAATTTTTTTTAGAATTAAATTTCAAATTTTTTGGCGAAATGTTCAACATTATAATTTTACCGTTCATAGTATTTGTTTAATACTTGGAATCATTACAAAATTGTTTTGAAATACTCAATTAATTTTTATAAAACTATTAATATTACATAAATTTTGAATTGTATTTCTTAATATATTTTATTTCTCTAGTTTTAATAATGATTTTGTTCCTCGTATTTTAGATTTACATAAAAGTTTCCATTCAATACGAATACAGCAATTTCAGGGAAATGTTATCATTCAGAAAAAAAGAGCAAGGAAAAAGTCGAAGATACTGCATGTCTTTTCTCATAGCTAAAACACCTGGTTCTTCTCATGCAGTAAAATGTTTTGCCAATATATTAAGTGGAATTCAGTTAAGAACGCAATCATATATCGTCTCACACTAATGTAAGTATATTCTAAGCACAGTTCGATTTTATTTTCTATTTGTGATTTTAGCTTTATTTAATTTCTAATAATATAAAGTAGTGCTAAATGACTCCGATTATTTATATGTGAATGATTTTATATATATATATATATATATATATATATATATATATATATATATATGTACATATATACGGATATATATTTATATATATATATATATGTATATGTGTATATATATATATATATATATATATATATATATATATGTATATACATATATATATATATATATAAATATATATATATATATATATATATATATATATATATATATATATATATATATATCGATATTTACATATATACACATATATACATATATATATATATTCATATATATATATATATATATATATATATATATATACAGTATATATATATATATATATATATATATATATATATATATATATATATATATATACTGTATATATATACTGTATATATATATATATATATATATATATATATATATACATGTATATACACACACACATATATATATATATATATATATATATATATATATATATATATATATATATATATATATATATATTCTTATGAAGCTGGTCTAGTGTAGAGTAAATGCAGTAGCTTATTAATTATTTCATTTATGTTTTCATTTGTGAATTGAAGAGGTCAATAGCTAGCCTGTAAGATGAGTTCCTCTTGTGTAGACATAGGTTTTATATGTAAATTACATAAGACTTTCATCGTTAATTTCATTGCATTCTTTATTGAAGTCAGTATATGTAAATTTACGTTATTTTTGAGAATCAACTTTTTATTTCATGTATTTTTGTTACAAAGTCGTATGTAAATTGTTTGAGAGTGTTATGTGAACATAGGAGATAGGAACAAGGGCTTATGTAAATTTCTTTTTTTTATATATTTTTATGAGGTATTGTGTCATGTTTGAGAGAAAATATGCAACTATTTTGTGCCATGTGCTTTGGAATATTCTCGAAAACCCTAGTGTTAGATTTAATTTTATTTTATTTTGAGGACAAAGGGCAACCTTACGCCCTTAGGCCAATCCCCACGCTTTCAGATCTATTAGAAATTTCTGGAAGTATCTAAGTTTCATACAAATAGCGACACCAGGGATGCATAGATCATGGATGGAATTTCAGCCTTAAGTCATAACCATATCCCCCTCTCTCTCTCTCACAGCCCTCTCAGCATATTGTTTTAAAAGTGTTCAGTAAAGTCTCAAAGTTTTGGTGTGACGAGTTTTTGTAAACATAGTGAGTCTTTATGAAAATTCCCTTAGAGTTTTTGTAACTGGCCCTGCAGTAATCTGAAAGGTATTTGTATCATTATCTGGTTAACTATATCCATTGAGTATTAAGACTAATTAAATAGTGTATAAAACTTAATTTTAAGTGAAACAAGTGATTGTATGAATTTCATTAGTATTATTTCTTTTGTCTTAGTCTAAGGTTATTCAGATACTTATTTTAAGTTAAGTGATTACATAATTTTCAGATCGTAACATTTTTGTCTTCATCTAAGTTTTGTTCAGACTTAATATTTCGAGTGATTTATTTGTTTCATGTAAATTATTTTCAAAGTGTTGTAATCTGTATATAATATATAGCAATATCTGTAAAGAATGTATCCTGTTAAAGAATCGGAGTAAGAGGTGGTTTTAAATAGATCGTAATAATAATTACCCAGTTTTGTTTTGAGTGTACTTAAGAGACCTATGGATATTCAATGTTTTATATATTGCTGTCTGGGAGCTATATAACTGTCTTAGAGCTTGGGCATTAATATTTTCAAGTGTAACAGATTTAATGTAAAATAAAACAGGTGAGTTTGGAACTCGAAAGGCTGTACAGCTTGCCAATCGTTATATATATAATATTATACTTTTGGTTCCCAGACACGGAACCATAGTATAATGTGTATATATACATACATATATATATATATATATATATATATATATATATATATATATATATATATATATATTTATATATACATATATACATACATATATATATATATATATATATATATATATATATATATATATATATATATACTCTTACGAAGGTGGTCTAGTGTATAGTAAATACAGTAGTTTAATAAAGATTTTTATTTATATTTTATTTGTGCATTGCAAAGAGAATAGCCAGCCCATAAAATGAACTCCTCTCATGTAGTAGTATGTATTTTATGTAAATTACGTAAGACTTTGGTCGTGAATTTCATTGCATTCTTTATTCAAGTTAGTATAATATAAATTTACTTTATTTTTAAGAATTGACTTTTTTATTTTACGAAGTCTTACCTAATCTGTTTGAGATGGTTATGTGATCACACATGATATGAAAAAGAGCTTAGGTAATGTTGTTTAATATTTTATTAGGTATTGTGCATTGTTTGAGAGAGAATGCTCAGTCACATGTGCTTTGGAAAATTCTGTACTTGTGGTTTGGAAATTTCGTGAAGGCCCTAGTGATAGGATGTTATCTTTTTTTTTTATTAATGTGGGCAGAGGTAGCTGACTGAGAGAGCCGTCTGGCGCGGCGTGAGTAGCGTTCGGGAGAGCGATACTTGGTAACTCTGACACGCCTTTAGCCTGGCCCACTACGCCTCCCAGTTTGTTGGGAAGTTTCTGGAAGCAGTTAGATTTCATATAAAAAGGTGACACTAGGGTTAGAGACATATAGAGATAGAGAATTGCAGCCTTAAGATAGACAACTTCCCCTCTCTCTCTTGTATGCAGCTCAGAGTATTGTTTTAAAACTGTTTAGTACGTATAGTGTCCTCTCCTAAGTGACTCTGTGCGCCAAAGCAAATCGTGTGGCGAAAAGATACGTAAGACGAAACAGTGATTTTGAATTCATTGTATTAGGGTGAGTGTTGGTAATGTGTAAACTTTTTGTAACTGACCCTGTAGAAAGGTTAGGTATTAGGTATTGTGATCTGGTTATTTATTTTTCATTAAGTGTCACATCTATATATTGTATTATTCAGATTTAATTTCAAGCTTTTGTATAATTTTCTTTGCAGTATTTCTTTTGCCTTAGTTTAAGGTTTATTCATATATAATAGTTCAAGTCAAGATAATATATAGTTTTCAGATCGTAATATTCTTGTCCTAATCTAAGTTTTTTCAGTCCTAATTATTTTCGAATGAGTCATTTTATTTATGTAGATTCTTTTCAAAATTTTTTAATTTATATAGAAAACATTTATTTTTTGTAAAGAGTGTATTATTCCAATCAACATTGTTTAGAATCAGCTTTTTCATTGTCTATAAATGCCGTACATAGTGGGTTGTCATACTTTATTTTTGCATTAGCTGGTTAATTACATGGATATGGTTTGCTGGTGAATACCTACTTCTCAAGCCTGCCTGATCTCTTGGTTAATTAAAGTCTATTTGTCTTATTATTCAGCATAATATGATCTATGAAAATATTTCATATATTATTGGGAGTAAACTTATTGGGTGTCAAATTTCAGTTCTTTTGTGTCTCCCTTTTTGTGAATTAGTATAATGATAAAGTTTTTCCAAGATGTAGGTATAAAGCATTCTTGCAGATAATCTATGTAAACTTCAGAAAGTGTTTGTGGCTTTTTTCCTGCCATGGACTAGTAATGACTAATGATGATGATGAAGATATATAATGTATATAAATATACAATATATACATAATATATCTAAATATGATACACATATAGACATCTGCTCATATACATTATACAATCCTTCGTCCATTAACTATTATTATTATTATTATTATTATTATTATTATTATTATTATTATTAAAGGCTAAGATATAACCCTAATTAGAAAAACAAGAAGCTATATGCCCAAGGGCTCCAAGATGGAAACATAGCCCAGTGAGGTTGGGAAATAAGGAAATGAAAAACCACAAGACGATTAATAAATAATAAAAATTAAATATACTAAGAACAGAAACAATATTAAGTTAGACCTTTCATATGTGAACTATGAAAAATTAAAGTAACTAGGAGAGAAAATAAGAGAGAACAGCATGCACGAGTGTACCCTTAAGCAAGAGAACTCTATTCCAAGGCAATGGAAGGCCATGGTAAAGAGGCTATGGCACTACCCAAGAGTCTCCTTCTCCTAGAAGAGCTAGTTCCCATAGCTAAAGAGTCTCTTCTACCCTCACCAAGAGGAGAGTAGCTACTGAACAATAAGATTGCAGTAGTTAACCCCCTGAGTGAAGAAGAATTGTTTGGTAATCTCAGTATTGTCAGATGTATGAGGACAGAGGAGAATATGGAAATAATAGACCAGACTATTCGGTGTATGTGTAGGCAGAGACAAATGATGGCTGTTTATTCTTACTCCTCATACACCAAATAAAGGTCGCAGGCTCTGGTACAATGTTAGGCATGTGGCCTGATGGGAAAGAAGCGACTGAAGGATTTGTCAGGGTCGGACTGGGCAACGCCCAAGAAGACTCTGGGGAAGTCTTTCACCGTTTCTGTCTCCTTGAGGGATGTTAATGTAGCTGCTGCACCTGTGTATACGCCCCTGGATCGGTCCCCGGGAAGTATGCTCCAAGTTTCAGGAGGACTTGGATCTGCATTGGCTGGGTTTTCAGGTTTTGCTGGTATGTGGGGAACACTTTGTGTTTGCCGATCCTTTTAAGTGGATGGAGACTTCTTTTGAGACTGTGCAGACTGCTGATGATGAACTTTACCTAAGGGCATTCTTTGGTCATTCAGGTAGGCCCTCTATGACTTTATTGAGGGAGTTGGTAGCTAAGGCTATCGCTCCACTGATACCCTTTGTGCATTTGTCTTTTTCCCAAGTGTCCACAAGGACGTCAGTTGTGAAGGACGTGATGGTTCCCCTCTTGTCAGGGAACCCTGTGATTCCCTTAGTTAAGAAGAGTAAGTCTGGTAAGGTAGCCCCTTACCTGGCAGGTATGGTGCCGGAGTCAGTAGCCATGGCCTGATAGTCCTGTAATGTTTAGAATAAAGGTAAGGGTAATGCAAAGAAAAGTTTTTCCCCTATCCTTGGTGTCACCCCAATCCCTGACCCGGTGCCTGTATTTCCCACCCCATTTCCATTGCTCCGACCCTTGTGCCCAGGGCCCATTCCTACTTCCACAGTGTTAGTGATTGTGCCTCTGGCCTCACTCGTTGTATGGTCACTGTGCCTTGTAAGTGCACCCTTCCTCTGCGACATTATGACCCAGTGCTGTGACTTTTATTGGAGCACCATGTGTTGCTCAGACCTCAACTGCTCTGCATGCAGAGTAAGGGCCAATAGCTGGGATAAGGATGCAATGTTCATGCTGTTCTTCCTCATCATTCTCTTCCTCCTCCTTGGCATCCTCCTCTTCGTTCTCTGACTTGGATTCCAACTCTTCATCTCAGATGAAGAGGAAGAGGGTAAAGAAGTCCGGTAAGGCCAGCTGTTCTCACAGGGAAAGATCTCCTTGTGAGACCACCTGGCAGCTAGGACCTTGTGTCCTTTCCCTCTGCCATGGCTCAGGTTCCAGCTGCCCCTGCAGCCCTGGTTACCCTGATAGCCAGCTGGGACAGAGGTGTAGGGTCCTGTACACTTCCTGTTCTAAGGTTGATGGATAAGCTTCAGCGACCTCTTTTCCCTTTCGTCTTGGATGCTGGATGCCTGCCACTTCCTCTACCAATGAGTGGTCTCTTGGTTTGGTAGATAAGATGGCACCAATAGAGACCGTATCTCGAGCGCATCTAAATTTTATTGGCTAAGAAGATGAGGGTGAGTGCCTTGCAGACTATGTTTCGGAGCACATGGTCATGGTTGCCCCTCCTCCTCCACTTGCAGGAAGGGAAGTACTTGGTACATTTCTGGTTCTACTGGGTCCCTTGCCGTTGGCATTCCCAGGCCTTGGTTAGCCCCTGATTACGTTCCTGATGTTGTCCTTTGAACAAAATACTCATTTTTGTACGGTGGGTGAAAGAGCTGAGTCTCTGGAACATGCTGCCTCATCCTCGGCATTGGCAAGGAACGAGGGTGTTCAGGGGTAGGATGTCTCGAGGACCTCGGACCGCTGTCTGGGATCTACTGAGGCAGACTACCGCAAATAAGAGCATTCCTTTCTGAAGGTCCTTGTACTAATTTTTAAATGCATTAGCCTGGGGGAGGCTAATGTGGCATGACCTTTGAAGGAGAATTCTGACATTGATCAGATCTTTGATGTTCTTCAAGGATCAGAACCCTCGGTTTGAGTTACCTTGGTTGGATCTCGTGGATTTGGCCCTGAGCCGAGTGGATGATCGTATCTGTGGTCTAAGAGTTTACTTCATTTCAGCAGATCAAGCAAGATCCTGAACACCCCACTTCTCTAGGTATTGGATGTTCTACACGCCAGCAAACGCTACATCAGCAGCTCTGCAGATTGACCTTACACTATGCAATCTGATGGGGGAATCTAGTTGGAACGACCTAATGTGGAAGGCAAATACTTTTTGGTCTCTGAGTCGGCTGCCATTCAAGCTTTGGCTTAGGGCTCCCTCCATGATCTTTCTTGGCTCAATTCGTGGTCACGAGCAGTTATGTATTCCACAAAGTCGACGAGGTCGTCAATCCCAGAGGCTATGGAGAAGTAAAAGAGCCTTGTGCTGTCTGGTGGGATGGCAATCATCTTCCTTGACCTCCAGCCAGCAAACCTGTTGGCTAACTGGCTTTTGAAGAGATGGAATGCAATATTTTTTTGCTTCTCAAAACTAGGTGGTCTTGGCCTTGAGGTACCCCTTTTCTCGAGGCAGAGAATTGGGTGCAAGCAGAGTTGGAATCATGTAGGACTGCTTCATAGAATTCTCTGATCCACTGTGCTGCCTTTTTCAAGGGTCCTGTGCCCACTCGAAGACCACAGCCTGCAGGTCCTGACACCTCCTCCCAAAAAGATGCTTTGTATGCACTGCCTTTTTGAGCACCCCAACTCGTTCCTTTTAGGAAAGGTGGCAATGGGAAAAGGAGAGGGAGAGGGAAACGCTCAAGCAGGCATTCCCCCTATCCTGCTACCAAGAGTAGGAAGTTGCTTGTCTCGCCATTAGGTGACTTGGCAGAGACACGAGGCTAAGTCTTGAGTGGTGAGTGTCTATCAGGACGGTTACTTGCTACCATTCCTGGACCACTGGTCCCCCTTTCTCTAGTTCCAAACGAGTTCCCATTGGAGCAGTCAACATCAATTAAAGTTCTGACCTTGTGGACATAGGTGAAAGGGATGATGGAGAAGAACATGCTCGTAAACATTCGAGACGAGTCAGGGGGCTTCTACAGTCTGCTGTTCATGGTGGAGACAGCGACTGTGGACTGGAAATTGGCTATCAACCTCTCTCCTCTGAACAAGTTTGTTTGTCAAACCCATTTCTGAATGGAGACAGTATGGTCTGTGGTGTCTTTGGTCTGAGAGTGACACTTCATACTTTTGATAGACCTGAGAGTACATTTATTCCCTCTATGATAGGGTGTGTCAGTTTAAGACTCTATGCTTCAGACTGTGTATAGCTCCGAAGTCATTCACTTGTGTGTTCACCTTGGCAGGTGCTTAGGCCCACTTGAAAAGAGATACGTCTGCTGATGTATTCACATGATTGGTTGATCCTGGCATCCACGGAAAGCCAGTTTCTTCAAGATTGAGATTGGTTTCTTGCATTTTATCACGATCTATGTATTATGTTATACTGGGAGAAGTAAGATCTTATACCCAAGCATAAGATGGAGTGCCTAGACCTGCTGATAGACACATCATAGGAAACACTGGAATTGCATCTGGTCCTGCACCAAGTGCATCAAGTTAAATTGTACTTATAGGACTAGTGCAGCCAAATGTGTCAAATTCTGTAGATGGAAAAGAGCATCTCTCAGCACCTGTAAAAATCCAGACGTTTAATAGCAAAAATGGAATATAGGTCAAGATACCATACATCCCGTAGTACTGGTAGCTGTTAAACAGTCCCTCTGATATGGTTATCTGTTCGGTTTATATACCTAGATACTGTATTTCAGAGATTTATTTCTAGAACATAATCATTATCTACCATACTCATATTTGATTATGTTGTCAGACTTGTCTTGTCTTCCTACACATAAATTATGCCATTTTGAAAATACACAGATTATGGCAACCTTAATGAAGCCAGAAATGGTTCCAATGAATTTCTTGACATAGAAAAATCTAATCAAGGACATGAAAATAATTCTCCTCTCTCAATTAACGTTGAAGTACTGCTATTTAGACATATTTGGTAGAACCAAAATTTTAGGGATAAGGGAAACCTTTGTTTATATTTACTCCCAATGTAAATTATTACATATTAAAAGTGGGCTGGCATGGTGAATGCAACTTTTTTCTATCAAAAAGAACTACCACAACATAAACAAAGCGATTGGGTTTGGTGTTGACCAACTGTCGCATTATTTTGTATCGGACCTTCATTGCCGGGCTTTTCACGATTTATTTTACCACCATAAATGTGCAGTTCCGTTTTGGCCTGTGATATGATGAAGAGACTTCGGCGAGAAGGGATGTAATTAATCTAGGTTTGCCAGAACAGAAGACTTTTCATGTTGGATAAGTGAATTTGTATAGATTGTTTGAGATTTTATGCATTGCAATGCCTCGCAGGAGTGTTGCAGCGGAGTGCTCGAATACAAGAGGTGAAAATATCTTCCTGTACGTCTTCCCAAGGGATGAATTGTTAAGAAAACACCGGCCGAATGGATGCCCATCCAAACACCAGGGCTTCTGAATCTTCATAATTTTATACCTTACTTATAAACAAGTAGTTTCGTTTGGCTGTATTATGTTAACAAAAACCACATAATAATAATAATAATAATAATAATAATAATAATAATAATAATAATAATAATAATAATAATAACAACAACAGAATTATCCATAATATTGACTATAAGAATCACAATTACACCTACCTACAATGCATTTCTAACGCCAGGTTACGAAATACAGCAATCAGTTGAATATCTGTTACTTGTTGGAAACTTTTAAAATCACTTTTGCGATGGTGAAATTAGATTTTTTTTTTTCTAATTTTCATGCTCAATTTAAAATATACAGTATTGTTTGATCTTACCTCTCTCTCTCTCTCTCTCTCTCTCTCTCTCTCTCTCTCTCTCTCTCTCTCTCTCTCTGACCTCATAGAGACATAAAAAGACTCTCAAACCTTTCATCCTAGTTCACTGACATTCATAATAACATTGACGATGACATTAAAGATCTTACTAAAATCCATGTCCGTACTAGCACAGAAAACTTGAGATTTACCATCAACATGTTGATTTAGATTTAGCCCCGTTACCTTTGTGCAAGCAGGATTGCAAATCCAAGCTTGGAATAAGAATTCCCATTACATGTTCTCGGAATATGCATTCCTGGTTCTTTGGTCTTTCGCACGCATATTTAAAGCCGTCAGAATCAAAGGTCCATGGTGTTCCATTAACTAGTCATAAATTGCTTTCAAGTTCATGTTCAATATACATAGGGAATTTTGATACTTTAAGTATTTTCTTTAGAATAGATATTAAAAGTTTTACAGATATTTACTAATTAAGATGTGAATTTTTACGGGAAACCGAATTTACGAAGACATTGTTTTTAAGGACCCTGGATATATTATCGATAGATATGTTAGACACATTTTATATACTAACTCTAAAGATTAATATAGAGTGAATATCATTGCCTCTGGTTAGAATCCTCAGCTTATATCATGATTATTTCAAATGAAGCCTTAATGAGAGGAGAAGATGACGCCGGAAAAGAAATGATGGACTTTCATGTGAAGAAAATAAGAATAAAATGACTAAAACTCTCTCTCTCTCTCTCTCTCTCTCTCTCTCTCTCTCTCTCTCTCTCTCTCTCTCTCTCTCTCTCTCTCTCTCTCTCTCTTTTATGCAACCTTGCATGTTCGTAAATTAACACTATGTCACTACTTTAAATTTTGATATAAGATCCCTTCAATTTACTTTCCTTCCTTTCATCAATTTTATCTAGTTATTTTCAGCTTATTATTTTATTTAGATATTTTATTCCTTCCTGCATAGTATATTACAAACAGTTTAGTTTAAATACCTAAATTTAAACAATACTTTGTAGTCCAATATATTTCACGTGCTTATATCATATAATGAAGATTTTGTATAGACGAATTTACTACGTGACATTCTATTTATTAGTGATATTGTTTAGATGAATTTACTCTGTAATATTCTTTACCATAACTAAGAGCTCTGACCAAAAATACCTAGCGTGTTCTATTTTTAGCTACCTCCTCTCAAGGCAGACACAGTCTAGTTTTTCCATAAAGGAAAAATTCCAAATTCGTTGCTGTTTTGCTGGTTACTTTGTTCATATAGTTCGAACTAATATCATTCTATAATTGCTGATGACTGGTCCTCGTTATCGGCTACATCTTATTTGTTTACATCAGCCAAATATATAGAAAAAAAAATGCTCAAATATACGTTGTGTTCGCCCCCCGAATGCATTTTCACGTGGTTAACGGATTGTTAACAGACCGGGTGGCCAAATTAAGTTGTTTCTCAATGACATCACACAATGGTGAAGCAGCCTTTGCCAAATCTCGTGAGTCTGGTTGAGGCTTGTGCTGGCGGGTGTAATTGATTTTATCAACAAGCGAAAATGCGCCCCAGTATTCATTAGTCTATGGCTGAGGGAATGATAGATAGATATTGTTTATTGTTTTTTTCAGAGTTATTTTTGGCATGTCAGCGCACATTTCAAGTGATATTTTGTAAGAAGAATAGTTGAGGAGACTTTTCACCAATTTTGGAAAATTTATTTAGAATATTGGATGAATGGGAGGCCATCAGATTTTGAGTGCCCTTGAAACCGAAACAGATTGTTTAAAAAATCTAGAAAATTATGCATTTTTTTGCTGAAAAACAAAGTTTAAGACAACGAACTAGGCTGAAAACATATGAATTAGATATGAAGATGTTAATCAAATGTATCTTTTAACTCTAAGGCTATCTACTAGAGCGTTATTCTACATAACTTCTATTGTGCTATTGTGGCCAAAAAGGCTTACGCCATAATCATATTAAGGGCTCTGCAAAAAAAAAAAAAAAAAAATGTAACAGTTCTGAAAGCGTTACCCCAAAAATTTTCAAGGCTCTCATCTCATAGAAAAGAAAATTTCCAATTTTAGCTGAACAAAAGACAAACGGACAAATACCCCTAACTAGCAGCAAAATTTCTCGGAAAATCTCATTTTTTGAGATATTGACTTATTTTTTTTTTTTTTTAGAGATTGGTTGAATATACTTTATCAGTAATTTCCCCAACTACTTGAGATCATAATAACATAATCACTATATTTCAAGGTTATTTCCTGAGCAGTGCTGAGGCCTTTTTCTCAAATACAGAAATTTATATGCTACAAATACCAAATGTCTCCACACGAATAAGACGTTGTAAGCATAATATATAATTATCTGGTAGTTGATACATTTTTCAGCATAACTATAACATAAAAATTCAAAATATTTAAATGACCTAAAAGAGAAATACGAGCCTCATAGGATGTTTATGTAGAGATTAGTTGCATATGCATAAGAACGAACTTTTTAGTGGGAATTACCTTCAACACTGTGGATTATTAGGACATAATCATCGTATTTCCTAGATAAGTAGTAATGACCCCTTCCCTTAAATCCAGCGATATATACGCTACATCTACCAAATGCGCACATGAGTAAGACATTGCTAGGATAATAAATTTTCATCTATGTGTATTGCGGGCAAATTTCATGCTTTACAATAGTTGATTATTATCTCTGGCACTTTATGCATTTTTTTTCAGCATAATCATAACATACATACATATATATATATATATATATATATATATATATATATATATATATATATATATATATATGTATATATATATATATATATATATATATATATATATATATATATATATATATATATATATTCCTACAAAGCTGGTTTAGTGTAGAGTAAATACAATGACTAATTCAGGTTTTTATTTATATTCTATATAATGTTTTCATATGTGCATTGAAGAGGTGATTCCCAGCCCATAAAATGAGCCCCTCTCATGTGGATAAAAGTATTTTGTGTAAATTACGTAAGACTTTTGTCGTGAATATCATTTTATTCTTTATTCAAGTTAAAATGTGTATATTTTACGCGATTTTTAAGAAATAACTTTTTATTTCACGTATGTTTGCCACAAGGTCTTACGTTCTCTATTTGAAAGTATTGTAGGATTCGTGCATGATATGAATAGGGGCTTAGGTGATGTTCTTTTATATTTCATGAAATATTGTGTCATGTTAGAGAGAGAATGTTTTGTGACATGTGCTTTCGAAACTTCACGATTCCCGGTGAGAGGATGTTATCTTTTTTTTTATTTCGGGGACAATAGGTAGGCGGAGCTAGCTGGGAAGTCGTCTCGTGGGTGCGTTGATGTGTATCTGAGAGTTGCCTGAAACCCCCTTGATTTGCATCTTGGCATTTTTATCTAGTTGGAAACTATGACGCCCTTAGGCACAGCCACCCACGCTACCAGAACTCGATCTAGGAAGGTTCTGGAAATAGCAGTTAGGTTTCATGTAAAAGGTGACCAAGGTTAGGTTACCGTAGATCGAGTTAGAACCGCATCCGAAATAGCCTACTTCCCCTCTCCCTCTCTCTCCCGCAAGTAATCCAATGTATTTGTCAAAAGTGTGTGTATATATATATATATATATATATATATATATATATATATATATATATATATATATATATATATATATATATATATATATGTATGTATGTATATATATACATATATGTATGTATATATATATATATATATATATATATATATATATATATATATATATATATATATATATATATATATATATATATATATATATATATAT